>NW_020442445.1:1328481-1338206 GCF_000699045.2 Agrilus planipennis
TTTTAGACGGTAAAACCTTCACCTCAAATGAGGAGGTCAAAAACCTCCTCGATCAGTTTTTTACCAGCAAAGACCAAAAATTTTATGAGCGTGGAATTATGCTACTACCAGAAAGATGGCAAAAGGTGTTGGACTAGAACGGTCAATATATAATTTAATAAAGTATTTGTTTATAATACGAAAACTGTCTTTCATTTCCACAACAAAAAACGAAATGACTTTCCGAACAACCCTATATTTTAGTGGGACATTAGAAATTTACCTCGGCATTCGACTTCACCGTCTCCAACGAATCCTGGCAAACATTTGCATAGGAAGTGCGCGGGTAAATTGCAACATTCGGCATTTTGAACACACCTTGATACTATAGCGGGATCTTCACATTCGTTAATATCTAAGCGAGGGAAGAAAATTATTATTATTATTATGCGTACACTTCGGTATCGAACGAGTGATTACCTTCGCAATGGAATCCGTCTCCTTGGTAACCGGGGAAACACGTACAAGAAAAACTGCCAAGTGTGTTGGTACAGTGTGCGAAAACGTCGCAAGGACGATATTTACACTCGTTTTCATCTAGAAATTATAAAAAGGAATAACTGAATTGATCATTATAGTTATGTCTTTTGAATAGGGCATTTAGGGTTTTCAAAATGTAACGTAATTAGCGTTTAATTAACAATAATTTAAATTCTTACCCGGAACTTCACAGTTACATCCACCAAAACCATCGTTACAATGGCATTGATGGTCTAAACAAACACCATTATGGCATTCTGTTCCATCTTCTTTTTGACAGTCGTCTGAAAGTCGAAATAGACATGAATTTTTGTTGGGTTTGCCAATAAAAAAAGGATTTCAAGGAAGATTAAGAATAACTAAAAGTATAATAATTAGTAACTGTGCTAATTATTAATTGACTTCTTTTCTTGATGTGCATTTTGAAGAAATATTGTTGATTATGTTAGTAAAAATTCATAGTTAACATGGAAAACATAGATAAGTAGAGGTTTCCACTCAAAGCAGAATCAAAACCACAATTTTTTTACCACAACGTCCTTCTTTATTATATCGCTTTATACCAAGTATTATTATTATTATGTGGTATACAATCTGGCAGGAAAACAAATGTTAAAGACTTCCTTGATTTCCGAGATTCATTTCATAAAATTATCGATAATAAACAGAAAATGCATTGTGGTTGTCCTTTTCGAAGACGTGAAGGAATATAAATAAATTACTCTGATAGATTATTTTACAGTACATCTAAAACGTAAAGATACCGTAGACTTGTCTCTAACATTATTATTGCTAGATTATTTATTCTGAAAATACATATATTCGTATAAATAAATAATTTAGCTGCAGTAACTACTGTTGACGATTAGGTAGAATAACAGAAAATAGTTTGGATTGATTTAAAGTTACGAAATATCTACGTTAATTAGTTGATGTTCTTTGAATATTTCATTAAATGGCAACAAATCATCAGTCCTAAGAAATAATGATATTAATAACAAATAACAAAACTAAAAAGACGCCTTAAGATAATAGGTATATAGTAGTTAGCTAATTATATATGTATATTTCTGTTAATTTGTAAAGCATGCAAACAAATTTTAATTATAAATGATTGTCTGGTAGTTGGACACCCAAATTTTGTTGAAAAAATGTCAATTAAGTTTGAACTTACTTGTGCATTTCAGTTCTCTTCGAAGTTCATCAGAACCTCGAAAACAGTCCGGTCTTCCATCGCAAAGTTTTGATAATTCGTATAATTGTAAAACATCAGTCGATTCGTTTACTTGACAACCAAAATACCCGTCTTCTAAATTAAGGAAAAATATTTCTCGTTTTATACCAAACCCAATTCCACCGAAGGATTGGGCCGTCTGAAATAAAAGAAAAGGCAATTAGTCTCAAATATGATAATAATAGTTAAATAGGTTGATTCGTACGATAAAGGCGCTACAAGGGATCAACAGATGCAGATATTTTCCGACAATCTGGCATTTTTTTCTTTTGTTTTATTGAATTTTTATACGAAATAAAGTATTTATTTAGTTGTACTTTTGGTGTCATAAAATTCTTGTTTCCGTATGTGGATATATTAGATTCTCGCAAATCTATCTACAAGAGTAAGTCAAGAGTCATAAAAATGTGACAGTAGTAAAGACAGAATAATACATTAGCCGTTATTATTATTGTTCCTTAGAATTTTTGAGATAAAGTGATAAACACTTTAGAACGTTATGGAATTATTGTTTACGACCATTCGATGTATGCGTCAGGACTTTTTCTTTTTCACGGTAAAAGGTATTAGTGAATGTATGTATTTCCGTTTTCATATTGCTTGTGAAATAACGTGAGGTGCATCCCCAATGTACAACTTCCGTTATTAATGATTAGTCATTCTTTAACACTTCAATATTAAACAGTCTAAATATAATAAAAACGGGAACAGTTTTGTATTTTAATAGACACAAGTAGTATTTGCTACTAAAAGTAGTATTTCTACTGTTTGACAAGGCCAGACTGCCTGTGGCGTGCTGATGAGGACCATTACGATCTCCGTTTGATAAATTGTTGATCAACAACATACTGTTTCTTAAAAACTATGCTATACTTGTAGAAAAGGATAATAAACTCTGCATTAAGTATTAAACGAATAGTAATATAATGATTAAGGGATTTTTGTAATTATTATTAATTTGTTGTTTTTTTTTTTTTTTGTTTTAAATTTACTACAAATGGTTATTGTTTTACGTAGTATACGAATGGGAACTAGTTAAAGAGACTTTCTATAACAGTACCGTAGTGTTCCACAAACTGAAAACCATTTTTTCTTTTTTGGTGAAAATTGCACTATTAATTTCTTGTTTATTATGTAATAATGTACTAGGTTACAGTAACTATAGGCCAGTAGGTATAACATTTGGTAGATTTCTAGGAAAGCATAGATACATACTTAAAAATTATGTCACGTTTGTAACGTACACGTTTCTAGTAGGTAAATGAAATTAATGCATGTACACAATGGGAATAAATAGACTTACTATGAACTATTTTAACGGTTCGAATTGTAAAATGTAGATCACTTAAAATTCTAGTGAGTGCACATGGTAGGTACATATTTAAATGGATGTGACATCATATTAGTGCAAGTCAAACACATGTAAATAACTAAACAACTAAAAGGTGTTTTTAATTCAGCTTTGCTTTTGTTTGGGAATAATTTTTGGAATTGTTATATTCATAAGTATTTGGACTTAACTAAACGTACTACATATAGCTGACTGATTAAGAAAGATTCCTAAATTCCGAAACCACAAATAGTAATTCATTGGGTTAATTTTTGAGAAGAATGATTTCGTTTTAGAATATTCTTTTCAAGACGTTGACAGTACATCGCCATCTATTGATGTTTTCTACTAACTGCAATATTTTAAATGCTTATTAAGGGTCTTATGAAGGTATCTAGCTATCAGGATGGTAAAACAACTTTTGAGACACGAGAGGCTAGTTAGAAACATGTTAGAACAGGAGTAAAAAGGAGCACAGGAATACTTAGACTAGATTGCTGTACCATAAATGGCTTTTCTAAATTTGTGTCTTTAGTATTGTACAATTATTTTGTTTTGTTTATGCCAAAAAAGCATCTACTCTTTGTAGTAGGCCATTTTTCGTAGCTCCTCGAACCCCAAATTGTGTGCGATTCCAGATTAGAATTACAGGACCTTTACACATAGTAATTTTCTCCGATCTGATCATTACTTACAGTTACAATTGCAGTTATTAATTGCCAACTGACACTGCATGTACCGTATACATTGGTGAGCAGTTACGCATTACGTATACTTATTTATTTATGTATGTAATGTGTGGAATGTTAAGTCAGCTCAGCGAACTTATTTAAAATTGGAGGCGTGAATGCTTTTCTTGCAAACATGACCATTTAAGTAGATCGCGATTTAATAGAGGGCGTTGACGTACACCGGAATTATACCGTACTACTGGAGGCAGCTTGTCAACGCCTACTAAGACATGTATACGTCGTAAGGATTATTATAACGTTCAAGGATAATACCACACAGAGGTCCTTTGTCTTAGGAAGATGTAGTAAATAAGTTCATCTACGGTTCGGGCGACAAATAAGGGCAGTAATAGTAACATAACAAATATATAAGTATATATGTAAATTAGATAGATGCATGTATCTGTTATAGAAGTTATATGACTAAAATAAAAAGGATTTTGACCACATAATTCCCATTCACTCCTTGGTAAATTTGCAGATACAAAAAGCTCTAAACTATTCAGGTGAACATCTAGTTCTTTAACATTGTACCAAAGCTTCCCTCAATTTTTATGGGTTTTGTAAAGATAATTATTAAGTCATTGATAAAAAGCGAATTTAACATGCTTTCTTACTAACAATACTGAAAATTTATGAAATAGAACAGCTTTTATAAACAAAACTTCAATTCGTTATTTATATATTAAAACTGTTACACCAGTAATAGACATTTTTAAATAATTTCCGTACTGTATAATTCATAGGATAATAATGGAATTAATATGTATGTCTAATTGCAATATTGTCTATAAAAAAATTTCTAATTTTTGATTTTTAATATTGTTAACAAGAAAGGATGCTGAATTCGCCTTTTTATCTGGATAATTAGATGATTATCTTGATAAAACTCATAAACAACCACACGTTGGTATATTAAAAAATAAGTGAAAAAAATATTTTGTATAAAGTTACACGAAAATGTATCACGAAACGGCGATGAGAAATGTAAAAGAAATGAACAAAATATTTGAAACGCTCATGTTTAAGTTGTGTAGCGTTTTGCTTTATTAGAAAAGACATTTGTAAAAGAAGGNTACAGCCGGGTGCCGTTATTGCTGTTTATTAAAAAGCAGTCAGTATTCGTACTTGATTTATTATTAAATAAAATAACTTACGTGGCATGCAGAGAATATTTGGATTTCCAATAAAATTGAGATTGCAAACGCATTTGTTGGAACCCTGATCACAATGAGCCCCCACTCCACATATCACGTCCTCGCACTTTTGTTTACATCGTCCACTTACGCAGACGCTCGGTTCTGGACATGGATTTTTAGGAGAGCAGATATCTGTTGTACATTTTCCTCCTGGAAATGGATTTCCTATACTTCCTTCTAAGCATTTACAAGTCGGTCCCGAGCTTGTCACTATACATTGAGCACCATCAGCGCAGAGTACTCTGTCACAAACTAAAACAAAACAATTCTGGTTAAAATTTAGAAAAATTTACTTTCAGAAATGCTGTACATACGTGATACGCATTTTCCTCTGCTGTTCTTTTTGAATCCATCTGCACATTGACAGTGTGCGGCATGTCCTTTGGCCTCGCAATAGGATTGAGGGCCACAGTCCTTTGAGTAGCAGGGATTCACGCAAGATCCGTCGGTACACTTTAGAACGTCGGCACAATCTCTATCGGTAGCACATTCAGTTTTAGGTTGTCCAGGAAGATCTAGGATACATCCTGACTTGTATGGATCTCCCGTCATCCCGTGTGGACATATACATTTATATCCTCCCCTTTCATTTAAACAGTGAGCTGCATATGCGCAAGGTTCATCGATACATTCATCGACATCGACGCATCCTCGTGAAGCATCTGCCTTGAATCCTGGCTTGCATACACATTTTGGAGGATCGGAGGGTATACAATCTGCATTCAAACCGCAAGGATATCGTTCGCAAGGGCTGTTACATGAATTGTCGTTTGGGTCTGTGAAAAACGGCACTGGACACACGCATTCTCCTGGTTGTATACATTTTTCATTAGGGGAACAGTCACTATCCAAGGAACATTGCTTCTGGGCAGGTGAACAGATCCCCTTGTAAGGATCACCGCTGTATCCTGTGGGGCAGATGCATTTGTACGATCCAATACTGTTGATACATTCTGCTCCATAACCACACGATTTGGTCTCTGTACATTCGTTAACGTCTTCACAGGAACCGTCTGATCTAGTTCGAAAACCTTTTGGGCATGCACAATAGCTCACCCCTCCAGTTATAGTTATACATTCGGCACCGTGCGGACATTTTTCGTCTTTAGAACAGCCAGCCAATACACAATTTCCATCTACCAATTTGTAAGGTGCTTGACAACGGCATTCGGGGCTGTTACATTCTGAAATAAATTTATTTTAGAATCTTAAATGTACGCGATGAAATCAAATAATAAGACATTACCATTGCATTCTAAAAATGGATTTCCATTAAAGCCGGGTGGACATTGGCAATCGTAACTACCAGGTAAATTTTTACAAATGGCATTAGGTCCACACGTGGGTCTGTTCAGCTCGGTACATTCGTCAACGTCTCGACATCTACCTGTTTTCTCATCTCTTACAAAACCTTGTACACAAATGCATACGCTCCCACCGAGTGCTCCATCTTTTATGCATTGTTCACCAGCTGGACATGGTTTCGCTGCAGAACAACTAAACGGGTGGATAATTTTACTGCATCCTGTTCTGTAGGCATCTCCCGAAGTTCCTCCAGGACATTGACAAGTAAAACCTCCTGGTTCATTTTTACATATCGCACCAATTTGGCAAGGATTATTTTCGCATTCGTTAATGTCCACGCAACCTCGTTCCGTTTCTTTGTATCCGGATTCACACATGCATTTCGCAATCTGATTTATTAGCATACACTTTTGGTTTGGTTCGCATGACAAAAATTCGCACGGATCTAAAATAAATTAAACATTACTTAGGTGTTTTCAATGGGCCGTTGTATAAGAGGAATAATTCTTACGACGACAATCGTTTCCTGTATTTGGCTCAGGACAGACGCACTTTTGGAATTCGCAAACTGCATTACCGGGACAATCTGCTTTTGATTTACATGTGACAATTTCATTGCACCTTGTAAAGGGGTCCGGATCTGGCACCGTTCCTTCAGGACATTCGCATTTAAACGAACCTGGAATATTTTTACATACTGCTCCTTGACCACATGTGTTGGGTCGAATACATTCGTTTATATCCTGACACTTGATCAACGGATTGCCTGAAAATCCTTGTCGACAGGTACATGAAAAACTGCCAGGTGTGTTGGTACATACACTGTTAGTCCCACATCTTCCATTTGGTCCAATGTTTTTATCGCATTCATCAATATCTGGTCATTGGATTAAACTTATTAGCAAATTCATCAGGAGGATTTTATTTACAAAATAACATACCGATACAACCGGCAGAAATGTCACTGGGATTGAACGTCCAACCATCCTCACACATACAATAAGCTTCTTGACCTTCCGGTTTACAATAAGCGTGATTTCCGCATTGAACATTATCGCAGGGTGCTTTGCATTGCATCCGTGGGGGAGCGCCTACATAGCCGTTTTCACATTCGCAGTGAAAGCTCCCTAAAGTGTTGGTACATATTGCAAACTTTCCACATGGTTCTGATTCACATTCATTAACATCTACGCATACAGCACCCTGCGGTGTAAAACCTTTTTGGCAAAAACATTGATGGTCTATACATTCAGCGTTATTGGTGCAATCGTAATTCGATTCGCAAAGGACACTAACATCTCTCTAGAAGAAGACAAATTTGTATGACTTAAACCGCTTCTAAACTGTAATAAGGGTAATGTTGTACCTGTTCACAAGCGATTTTTGGTGAAGGACTGGCTTGAAATCCTTGCGGACAAATACAATTATATCCTGGTTGAGCATTCTCACAAATTGCATGTGCTCCACATGGTTTCTCTAATGCCACACATTCGTCTATATCGGTACATTTTTTGAAAGGATCGCCAGTGTAATCCTCTTTACATGTACAAGTGTAACTTCCAACTGTGTCCCTACACACAGCGTTTTCTCCGCACGGATTTGATTCGCATTCATTTATATCTGAAGAAAATTTCAAGAAATGCGACATGTTCATCGGTAACCTATATCATTAACCGAAAGAAGAAAGACTGCAAGAAACAGAACAGTGCAGACAGACAGGCCAATCATTGAAGGACATAATTTCGTAAAACCTCTGAAAGTCAGATGAGATGATGCAAAAGAAAAATAACATAAACAAAAAAGAACCACCACGTCAATCTACAAAACGTATTAAAATAATAAATAATAAGTATAATTCACAGTAGTAAAAACGATACCAGAACCTGAAAACTACAGGGATCTAGAAATTAATAAACATATCTAATAAAGTCTACTTACTACAAGTATAAGGTATAAACGATACTGAAAACAGTAGTACCTATTAAAACTGAAAACTAAGAAGGTAATTTATATACTATAGGTATGCAGTTAAGAATACATAAGTAAGTTTGGATACTGTTAATAAAGCACAGAAGCAAATTTTAGAAATTGTTAGGAAGCAGTAGTAAATATATTTCGTGCAATACATTGTCAACTAACTTTCACAAAATTGCTTCCCCTCTCCCGTAAAGCCTTCTGGACAAATGCATTTATATGTCCCGGGCATGTTAATGCATTTGGCATTAATACCGCAGGAGCCCAAGCTTCCGCACTCGTTGATATCGACACATTCTTCAGTCGCCTTTCCAGTGTATCCATCGGGACACAGACATTTGTAACTTCCGTTAGTGTTTACACATTTAGCGTTACTGGCACAAGGACTGGATTCGCATTCGTTAATATCTAATATAAGTGTGTTAATGCCTTTTTTTATCGCATCAGTAACAATAAATTAATACGTAACATTTACAACGCTGCAGTTAAATATATATAAATAAATAATTTATGGGTATATACACGCGAAACGAATTCTATGAAAGAAGAAAGACTTTCTAAAGAAAGAAAATCAGTCTTCCGCTGTAATGTTTCTTTTGCTTTGTTGTTGTTGTAAAAGTTTGTCTGATTTATATAAGAAGGAATACCTGAACAGCCAACGTGGGGATCGCCGAAAAATCCTGGAGGACATGTACACTGAAAGGAGCCGTCTAGATTGGTGCAAAGTGCGTTGTATCCGCACGGATTTTGGAGACATTCATTGACATCCCTGCAGCCGGTTATGTAAGCATCCCCATCGTATCCCGGCGGGCAACTGCACTGTTTTCCTCCTATTAGATTAGAGCAAATCGCTCCTGGGCCGCACGCTCTTTGATTTGAACACTCATCAACGTCGAAACACTACAATTTTAGAAAAATTAATAATCTTATATGCTTCTAGGAGTATACCGCATTATTTTGTACCCCAGTTCGTGGATTTCCTGTAAATCCTTCGGGACAAACGCATGTGTAATTTCCAGGATAATTTTGACAAAGTGCGTTAGCACCGCAGGCACCAGGTTGCGCGCACTCGTTTATGTCTGCAATTAATTTTATTTATTATACGATGTAATGTATTGGGTTGTTCGGAAAGTCATTTCGTTTTTTCCCGACAGAGGATTTAATTGTATTCTTTTGCATCCAACTTCACATTTAAGCCGTATAATTTTTATATGCTTTGAGAGCTCAGTTTTTGGTTGGTGCCCTTTTAAATATGGAGAGCGATAAGCAGCATTTTCGACATATCTTACTGTTTTACTACAGAAAGGGTAAAAATGCTGTTCATGCTAGAAAGAAATTGACTGATGTGTATGGAGAAGGTGTGTTGACAGTACGCCAGTGCCAGAACTGGTTCGCTAAATTTCGATCCGGCAATTTTGATGTCGAAGATGCAC
>NW_020442445.1:1341177-1355220 GCF_000699045.2 Agrilus planipennis
TTTTTTTTTTTTTTTTTTTTTTTTTTTTTTTTTTTTTTTTTTTTTTTTTTTTTTTTTTTGTTTTAAATTTACTACAAATGGTTATTGTTTTACGTAGTATACGAATGGGAACTAGTTAAAGAGACTTTCTATAACAGTACCGTAGTGTTCCACAAACTGAAAACCATTTTTTCTTTTTTGGTGAAAATTGCACTATTAATTTCTTGTTTATTATGTAATAATGTACTAGGTTACAGTAACTATAGGCCAGTAGGTATAACATTTGGTAGATTTCTAGGAAAGCATAGATACATACTTAAAAATTATGTCACGTTTGTAACGTACACGTTTCTAGTAGGTAAATGAAATTAATGCATGTACACAATGGGAATAAATAGACTTACTATGAACTATTTTAACGGTTCGAATTGTAAAATGTAGATCACTTAAAATTCTAGTGAGTGCACATGGTAGGTACATATTTAAATGGATGTGACATCATATTAGTGCAAGTCAAACACATGTAAATAACTAAACAACTAAAAGGTGTTTTTAATTCAGCTTTGCTTTTGTTTGGGAATAATTTTTGGAATTGTTATATTCATAAGTATTTGGACTTAACTAAACGTACTACATATAGCTGACTGATTAAGAAAGATTCCTAAATTCCGAAACCACAAATAGTAATTCATTGGGTTAATTTTTGAGAAGAATGATTTCGTTTTAGAATATTCTTTTCAAGACGTTGACAGTACATCGCCATCTATTGATGTTTTCTACTAACTGCAATATTTTAAATGCTTATTAAGGGTCTTATGAAGGTATCTAGCTATCAGGATGGTAAAACAACTTTTGAGACACGAGAGGCTAGTTAGAAACATGTTAGAACAGGAGTAAAAAGGAGCACAGGAATACTTAGACTAGATTGCTGTACCATAAATGGCTTTTCTAAATTTGTGTCTTTAGTATTGTACAATTATTTTGTTTTGTTTATGCCAAAAAAGCATCTACTCTTTGTAGTAGGCCATTTTTCGTAGCTCCTCGAACCCCAAATTGTGTGCGATTCCAGATTAGAATTACAGGACCTTTACACATAGTAATTTTCTCCGATCTGATCATTACTTACAGTTACAATTGCAGTTATTAATTGCCAACTGACACTGCATGTACCGTATACATTGGTGAGCAGTTACGCATTACGTATACTTATTTATTTATGTATGTAATGTGTGGAATGTTAAGTCAGCTCAGCGAACTTATTTAAAATTGGAGGCGTGAATGCTTTTCTTGCAAACATGACCATTTAAGTAGATCGCGATTTAATAGAGGGCGTTGACGTACACCGGAATTATACCGTACTACTGGAGGCAGCTTGTCAACGCCTACTAAGACATGTATACGTCGTAAGGATTATTATAACGTTCAAGGATAATACCACACAGAGGTCCTTTGTCTTAGGAAGATGTAGTAAATAAGTTCATCTACGGTTCGGGCGACAAATAAGGGCAGTAATAGTAACATAACAAATATATAAGTATATATGTAAATTAGATAGATGCATGTATCTGTTATAGAAGTTATATGACTAAAATAAAAAGGATTTTGACCACATAATTCCCATTCACTCCTTGGTAAATTTGCAGATACAAAAAGCTCTAAACTATTCAGGTGAACATCTAGTTCTTTAACATTGTACCAAAGCTTCCCTCAATTTTTATGGGTTTTGTAAAGATAATTATTAAGTCATTGATAAAAAGCGAATTTAACATGCTTTCTTACTAACAATACTGAAAATTTATGAAATAGAACAGCTTTTATAAACAAAACTTCAATTCGTTATTTATATATTAAAACTGTTACACCAGTAATAGACATTTTTAAATAATTTCCGTACTGTATAATTCATAGGATAATAATGGAATTAATATGTATGTCTAATTGCAATATTGTCTATAAAAAAATTTCTAATTTTTGATTTTTAATATTGTTAACAAGAAAGGATGCTGAATTCGCCTTTTTATCTGGATAATTAGATGATTATCTTGATAAAACTCATAAACAACCACACGTTGGTATATTAAAAAATAAGTGAAAAAAATATTTTGTATAAAGTTACACGAAAATGTATCACGAAACGGCGATGAGAAATGTAAAAGAAATGAACAAAATATTTGAAACGCTCATGTTTAAGTTGTGTAGCGTTTTGCTTTATTAGAAAAGACATTTGTAAAAGAAGGTCGGTCATGTTTTCGATATGTGTATTAATCTCAGAACGAAAAAGCAGTGGAAATTACAATGAGATTACTGATACAGTTTTGCGTGATTCGAAAATCGGTTTTGTATTTTGATTACCAGTCTATACGGCTTCAATGTGAAAAAAGTCGATTTTTGGTATTTTCAACCTTACAGATACTACAATAATATTGTCGATGTAAATTATTCTCTTTTACACTCTGGGAACCACATCAATATAAGTAAGTAGGTAAATGAACTTACTAAATTACATAATAAGACCTGTAAATAAATTACTCGTTGATAGTAGTCGAATTTTAGACAACCGCAATAATTAACGATACTTAGAATTGATTAATTACAACTAGCTTTATAATTAGTTTAAATGCCAGCTAATTGCGGATAAATAATACGCGCGTGTTCACAATAAAACATTTCTTCTTGAACTGATTGATTTCCCATTAGTTGTTGTTATTTCATAAATTAATGTACTATTTTACAGTTATTTTATTATTGAACGGTTAGCTTACGTTGAATGTATGCACTAGTGTATATGTATCTATATTGCTCTATCCATGTACTTATTATATATTAAAGTGGAATAGGAACAACAACAACAATAATAATAATTATTATTGTAAAAGATTTTGCGCTATTCCTTTGATATGCTTATTTGGACATCTTAAGTAGAGATGTCATCTTCTGACCTTGCACTAACGGTACGGCAACACCTTGAGTAGAGGAAGTCGTCTCGGTTGATGACTTTGTTTCCGGTTAATAGTTGAGTTTCTGTCGTTAAACCCAAAGAACACCTGTAGAACTTAATTAAAACAATGGATAAGATATTAGATCTATTCTATACGCACTTAATATGTATATGAATGATAACTGCATATTCATAATTCTTATCTAATCGCTGCTGGGATTGAATTGAATGCATTTATGTATAGATATTTTTATATCTACCCGCGAGCGGAGTTTGAAGTAATTTTCTTGAATTTGTTTTGCATAACAATTGAAAATCAGTGAAATTAACTGACCTACTGAAAATGCACATGCAGTGGATTTCTGTCGTGGAAATGCCTTTTTGAAAATGTGCTTGATTTTGGGCCTATTAGCTAAAATATTTTAGATGAATCTAATGTTAAATCGGTTCTTTAGTGTGTCAATTTGATTTCAACAAAATACACCATCAAAATGTGGTACATTTCTTTGAAACACATCTTAAAGATTATTTGTTATAAATATTGAAACTGCTTCATAGAAAGTCTAGTGTGTAAGTCGCCTATATTGTTAATTTTTTAATTTAAAATTTAATTTGATATGTTATAAAATTGTATCAATTTTCATAAAAGCGTACAACTCCTGTAGGTATTACTGCTTTTTAGAAAACAACTTTCTTTATGAAAATAGTCTAAATTGGCCCACTTGGGGGAAATTATTTTTTTATAAACCCAATAAATATGTTAAGATTAGAGTTGGGTCAGATGATGTTAATTTAGTATTAAAATTAACGCGACCTACTAATCCAATCTGACAAAATACTGCATTACCCGCGAAGGGTGTGAATTTCCACTCGAGTCGAAGACGAGGGCGAAAAACTCTGAAACTACTTTCCGAGACTTATACATGATTTTTTACCATACACGAAAGTAGTTGAAAATACAGCATAGACTCCCAGGTCGCCATCATAAAATCTTTCCCGAATGAGGAGTGCTTGAATCTGTTTTCCTAATTTAGTTATAACCATTTAAATAGAGATGGACCGTTTATCCGGTTTGGATCCGGTACTCAACCATGAGAGATTTCTAACAAGAATCTTCTTCAAAAACCCTTAATAGTATCATAGTCCTCTGGTTTGGCGTGTAATTTGTACTATAATTTTTCAAGTATAAAAGTAAGAGAAAGTGAAATTGGGAAACAGGTCCAAACAATCTAGAATTTATTTACAGTTCTCATTAATATTTCTTTATTCGTCGACTTGATGGATGCACGACTGCAAGGACTAAACCGTTGTTGTAAAGTAGAAGTAAAAGTCAAGTGCAACCTGTTGTGAAAATAATATGGCAGCAGTAAAATTGAAATATAATCACACACAAGTCGGCCTGATGTTTATTATTCATTCGGATATACTGTTATGTAGATAATCATTTCCACCTACTTGCTAATTCTAGACAAAATACACCGTGCTGGGCTTTAATATATCGTTCGGATTGCAGTGCGCTTCAATTGCATCAAATTATTCAAATTTATACGAAACGTGACAATCTCCAACGGGTGGTATCAGAAGTTATTAACAGGTACCTAATTCTGTGGTACATGCGTACATCTTCACAAACAAACAACAAAAAAACGAAACATTTATAATGAATCGACGAAGCTTCTTATAATTTCATTATAGAATAAAATGGAAAACGTTTATTGTTAACCAAGCCGAGGGGTAGACCCTCTCCAGTTTGTTTTTAGGAATCGTGGGACTAAATGGGTGGTGGCTGGGGAAAATATGATGAGGCGGACGGAGTAAAGACAGAAGACTTCATTTCATTTTAAGAATCATTATTTTTTAAGTTCAGAATAAGTAATAAATGACCCCTACATTATTTTAACTTAGAAAGGAAACTTTGTATTCTAATTCAATCTTTTATTACCAACAAACAGCTTTTGATTGAATAAATTACCATAATCTGATTTAAATATTATATTTGTGAATTTCGCTTAGTGTCCCACGTCTTAAGGATTGCACAGAAGACCTCGAGCTTCGCTTTCTCATTCATACTTTATGTACGTCCACGAGCAAAACCTAAATATCTATTAACTCATTAATGACGTTAGAGTTTTGCGAAATTGTTGTTGACATTTGGAAATTATACATATATTTGTTTTCTGAATTAAATAATGCATACATATCCACTTTACTATATCCACCTCGAAAGCATATCTACGTAGGTACATTTAAATAATACAAAAACAATTAAAACATGGAAATGTATTATTTTAATATCACTATTTTAATAATTTACGAATATCTGTGGGTAGGTATGGGTCTGTAATGAAAATTTGTGCGGTTGAGACAGCAGATGATAGGATATTCGGAGCCGTCTAATAAAAGTGTGAGATGTTGACAAATCTTCAGCTTCAAATCCCTTTAATCTTTGTTATTACGTTGTGCAATTATGCTTTTGGTAGGAATTGGTCGGGAACAACCTACTGAACAAATTGTAGGGATGGCGCAGTGATCTTTGGTGGTAGGAATTTTGAGGCAAAACGTCCGCCGACAGGACCATTAAGTTCATTTGAGTTACGGTGTAGAGGAACCCTTAGTCACATATGTGTCGTAAGGTTATGATGAAAAAGAGAAGATCATGATCAGCTTGTGTGAATCGATTTGCTCCATAGACGTAGCATAGGTTATCGTACTAAAGATAAATATTGCAGTATTTCTTAAAAAATAACGATTATTATAATTTTAATCCTGGTGTCAAATGCACACGTTATTTATACATAGTTGGGATGTGATGGAACTTTGTAACTATAACCGAAACTATCGAATATCGGAAATAAAAATTAATCCAAAATCGTAACCGGATTTGATATAAAATTGTTCTTTTTATCTGATTCCTTTTACAGTTCCTTAAAAATCAATAACTGAAATTATAATCCTATAATTCGAAATAATTTCATATCGATAGCATCCGTAATCTAGAGGCACATAAATAAAATTGATGTGTCTGCCTGTAATATCGGATCGAATCGATTCCGATGAGACTTTAAATATGTGACGAGCAGATTGTCTGGAACAACTTAGGCTACTTTTTGTCTGTCAGTTTGATTGTTTGTACGGATTAATCTTGAAAACAGTTGAACCGATTTCGATTGAATTTCTTCTTTCACGCTGACGAAGTCGCAGGTAAAAATTAGGTCTACATAAGAGAAACGGAAATGTCCAATAAATTTTAATTTACGTTAGACCTCCAAGCATATTACAATTTACTGTTCGCTTTTAATCTTTCTCGGATTATTGCCGGGTTTCAAACAGTTTTACACGCGTGTCTCTAATTACATGGGACCGCAACAGTGCCATTTTGCATTTGCATATAGATACGCCATTTTCGCATCGGGGTCATTTTATGGGCTATAAAATAGAATATAAATGCACAAGAGGTTGACAGCGTACCAACAACAGGGCGAAGATATAGTACCAGCTAATGATTGTTATCTTATTTCGTACCTTTACGGGATAATCATTATTTGTCTTTCGCATGTTCATCTTCATAAGGAGAAAGGCAGCCCTTAAAGGTCACTTATTCTACCATTCAAATAGCCGTTTAAGTAAAATTGCTTTACCAATGTAAAATCCATGTAGCATATTTTTAATGCTTATAAATATTGATAAAAGAAATGCAATGTAATAAAACCTTAATAACCATCGCATCTGAATATTTAAAAATAACGAATGTTCTACTTAAATTATTAGAATCCACTAATGTCTACATAATAAAAATTCATGTTAAAAAGTGCAGCCAAAGAAAAACTTAAATTTTCACAAAGTTTAAGAACAATGCTGCTCTTATTGGTATTTTAGTCTGGATTAAGCTTTACCGACAATAACATCTTATTATTCCTTAGTTTATAATCAGAATACTAATGTACAGTGAAATTCGTTTATTATGACTCCGCCTATATTAACCAACCGTTTAATATGAAGTAATTGCAGGGTTAAGTTTGGTTTTCATATTAAATTCTCTATAGGAAAGTTTGGATATAATGACTCCATTTAAAATAACATGTCGTTTATTACGACTGATTCTCAAGAAATCATATCCGGCTATAGTGACCCAAATGATTAACAATAACATTTTCGCTCATTTTTCTGGCCCTTCTTATGTATATTGATATTACAATTCATCGTTCTTTTTCTTTTTCTGTTAATAAATATATACAATTTGCAGTTTTTCTCTCTATTAAACTAAATAACTAACCAAAATAGAAAGTTGTTTATTTTCTAAGACTATGCTTTGTGTGACGCTCGCTTAGTATGACGTTTTTGTCATTTCCCTTCGATGTCATTATAAGCGGATTCTACTGTACATTTAAAATATGAAGTCTAAAAATTATCATGTGAAGCGTATATTTTGACCAAACAGGCAGGAATCTTGAAATACGATTTAAAAAACTTAAAAACAATTACCTAAGTTACAAGTATACATATATATGTTTATTTTGCCCAAAACACATTTAAACAATACTATACAAACAAAATTCTACTTACTGTTGAATAAATAACAAAATTTTTTAAATTATTTAGCTTGAACGAATTAATTGTAATAAAGTTTTACTTTAAGTGAATTCTCTTTACATACCAGGTTCAGCCAATATGTAAAAGATTTGTAAAATCAACAAATACCCTGCCAGAAATGATAATTGACACCCTGTATGAGTTTTAGAATCATAGTGTCCGTACGTAACTAGTCGTAATTAGTGGGGTAAATATGGTTCTGTTAACTGTTGTTATTTATTTTGACTGAAGTACCTTAGCATTAGCGCAAATAAAAGTAAAATCGTAAATCAACAAGAAGAGAGGGATCAGTGACCACATGCAAGGAAATAACGACTCATTTACACGTTCTGTATTAATTACACCATTAGGCAGCTGCTGCAAGACTTCTTTAAATTGCTCCAACATACAGCAAAAAGTCTTCTAATGGTAACATGTCCAAGAAAATGTAATAACTATTAGAAAAGACTACTGTCTTGTTCGCTGAGAATCTCGACCTTAAATATGCCGGGGAACGTTGTAAAAACAGGTCATTGTTTTTAACGTCACTTTTCCGACAAGCAATGTCATTCATACATCAATTTCTTTCAATAAATTTACGCTATCATCAATTAGGCAATATATGTATTATGTATATACAAAAAAAATTGTGGAACACAGGGAGAAACAAATGAAATCTAATGCTTCTGCAATCATAAACATGAAATGTCTATTGATTTTCGATAATTTAAATCATAAAATTTGTCACTTCAATCTCTAAAACAATTTTCTCACAAATAAATTCTATATTTTCTCTTAGTGATTTAAGAAAGGAAATATTAATAGAGATTTTTATCTAAAATTACCAATAGAGTGCTTTGTTTACTAACTTCCTTTCTTATATAATTCGCCTTTAAATAACCCACTAACTTTAATAACGAAATTATGGAAGCATTTAAGTAGTTCACTCGGCGATTAACAAGTTAGTTTGGTAAACCGTAGATCAGTTTCATTTAAACACAACATTAAAGAATTGAGAGCACAGCCTACTATCAGATAAATCAAAAGGAAAGTGAGCGTGTTGGAAAGAATAGATAATTGACGTACTATTATTAAAGTAGAAGAATGGAAGGAAGTGACGCCTTCATTTTGAACTGAAAGTTAACGGGGAATTACTGAATAATTTCTTCTAAAACCAATATTAGTCGAATTCGAAATTTTCACGCCTTATATTGAAAAGATAAATCAAATCTGCAGTTCTCATAGGTGTTATTAGACTTGTGACAAAGATGCATGATTTTTTTTAAGAAATGTGTTTTAATCAGCGGCATTTATGTGAAAGTTGGCAACGGAGACAATAGAACATCAAATAACGTATAGCCGGAAATTGTTTTTTTTTCCAACTTTATGTATTTGAAGACAATGTGTGGTGTTCAAAAAAAGACAAACTATTTCGAGTTATTAGTTCTTACTGTACGTTTAATTTACCACCATGTAAATTACGACTTTGCGTAACAGAAAACATTCAACTACGTATTATACCTTTTTCCTTAATGTGAATTAATCTTTAATCCTAGTCATATTTGTTTAAAATCTAAGACGATGTTTATAATACGAGAAAAATAATGTATAATTTTTCATAATTTGTTGTTTACACATTAAGAGATTTTTTAACTATTTTCTATTTTCGTTCTTAGATTACTACACAGAGTAAACTAAACTTTTATGGCAATGCAAAAATTACAATTTTCGACTGTAAATGACTGAATTTGTCGTAGAAATAGTAGAATTTGTTAGGTAACTTGTAATAATCTCAATTTTGACATGTTCCTTTAAAAATTATTTCAAGTTTCTTAATTATTACAATTAAATTTGTAACATCAACTGAAATACCTAGTAAATTTAGTTCTGCTGGGATTTTATTTTTACAAATACGGGTCCAAATTGTAATTTTTATTAATTTCGCTTACGAAGCAACGGGCTAATGGGATAAATTGTAAATATCGCTTTAGTATTTAGGCAAATTTTCGTTTTTCATTTTCTCCGTGTACTTAGCAAGATGTAGTAGTCTGCAATTAATTTCGACTGCTAACTGCTTTCGAGTTTTCCTCGAACTAATTGTAATGGAAATCGCATTTTGATCTATGTAAAAATTAAATGTAATGTCTATTTGATACCTACCAAATGATAGATGTATAACTTCCTTTCAATTACTCAGAGGAATGGGCATACGGTTAAAAAAGAAATGAAAACTGACATTCCAAATTTTTGATAATTGCTGAAAAATACTCACAAAATGTTCTCATTTGAAAGTATGCTGAACAAGAAAATTAATTTATGCCCTAGATATATTACCTAAAGCACTTAATTTATTCTTTCATAACCAGTCTTTTGTGCTAATTATAATATTAAGCAGTTGACGATTAACTTTGTATCGTATTACAGATCAATGTTTGCTTCGTTAATTAAAAAGGTTAATTATATTCTAATCCATGCAATTTTATTTAGCACTTCCACTTCCGTCAATAAGAAAATGGTCTTTAACTATCGTACTAATTTACAACTCTAATAATAGAAGATAATGGGAAATAGGTGGGTGACAAAGTCTCATTAGCAGACGACATTATATAAAACGAATATTTATAAAAATACACATCTTTTTCCATAAAAAATAACAGTTAATTAGATTTTTCCATTGCTATGTTTAATTGATTTTCATTTTGCTTTTTAATTATTTATGACTGAAAAAGTTGCATTTTATAGTTGACTTTAAAAAGTTGTAAAACGGGTAGGTATGTAGGATATTCTGTGAATAGTGGACTCAGTAACATTTTATAAATCTCATGTTTTATGCTGTATGAATAAACACCTGCACTACTAGAACAACTAATAATTAAAGTTATACGTAATATAAATTGAAAATTAAAGTTTCTAGTTTCACTTGATCGAGTTAAACCAATAATTCATTTATTGTAATGAAGCAGTTCTGGAATTAATATAGTCAACGATAGAAGTTCGTTATTTTTTTTTAATTCAATTCGAGCGTACACATATTTCAAAAATTTTAAAAATTAGTTGTGCGCGTCAAGAACGCATGTGAGGTTTTAGGCCCCTAAAGTCAAAATGACGCTACAGACTATATAAATGAATGATTCTATAGCCAAAAGGCTGGTAGCATATTAGGCTTCTTTCTAATGCGAATAAAACGTGCGCAGTTTTCGTTCAGGATAATACCAAGGTGTTTATTAGTTGATAACGCATAAAAAGTCCTGCTCCACGACAGTTAAGCCTCGAGCCAAAGGCTAGTTAAGTAGGAATAGCAGTGAGGTGCTCTACTTTGCGTTTGATGTAACGAAAGTGGTATTTTTCTTGGTCCATTACACACAGGATCGTTTGTCTAATCGAGCCTGGAGCCGGTGGTAGTACATGTCGTACGCCACTGATTAGTATCATTTCTCGCACGATCCGCGTGGTCGGCTTTAAGCTATAAATAGATTAAAATAATTTAAAATTCCCTCCTATCAGCAGTACTTCCTGAACAGAGGAACGGATAAACGCGAGCGGGATGCTCCCAGCTAAAAGATAAGTTACTTGGCGCTCACGAAAGCAGTACGAAACATTCGCGATAGCAAGAGAACGAAAGCTGCTGTACAGTGGCGTATCGTGAAGATTTTTAGAAAAAATTAAAACGGATTCCATTAAATAAATGCCTTAGTAAGGCTTTGCCTAACGCTTGAAATACTTTAGTTGCAGCAAATACCCACTAGATGTCTTTACACGTACTACTACTTAAAAGTTTCAACAAAACGAAATTAAAATTTTTATTTTCCAATTGCTGAGAGTACATGCTGGTGCATTATAATTGGGGTAATTTTTAAATAATACAATGATTTAAAAATTTGTAAATTATAGTAATGGAGTTATGTAGGTTTAATTTAAATTTATTGCGTTTGAGATTACTTATTGGGTTATATATATTTCCCTTAAGGTCAGCTTGATGATAGAAATATTCTATAATACAATATAGTCCTTATTAAAATAAGTTTGTGGTACGATCCTTTGCTGTTTTTTTATTTTTCTACACATTCAAAGGTTCATGATCACATACTCAATGGAAATAATGTTTTCAACTGTTGGAGAAAACCGCTTGCGTAGGTGCACGAAAAAGATACAAAGAGAATTGAACTGACTTGGAATCCTGACTGGAATTCAGGAATTATTGCATAGTCGAATACAGCACAATTTGAATAGTCGCTTCGAAACACTGCGAAATGGCACATACATTTCACTTTCATGTGCTTAATGTAATTGAAATGCCTTCTTATTCTTGTACACAACAAGCTATCACGTCAAACAGTAATTCAAAGGTGAATGCATTCGCGCATTTCACGACTGCCATAGAACCAGCGTCAAATGAATAAAGTGATGTTTTGTGCAAATGTTTACTAATAGAAACGCAACGTGAAGTTAAAATGACTTTTATAAACAAGTCTTATGATTTTTTTCATTAAAATTAAAATTATGAAAGCCGGATAGGAATCATTCTAAGGATTCTGTCCTTTGAAAAATGTATAGAAAAAAAAATTTAATGATGACTAAAAATTATTTTTACGATTAGTAATCGAGAATGATCAAATTTCAATTTTTACATTCGGAAATATTAACGACGGGTCAAGTGTTGAACCGTCAAAACTATTATGTCGAATGAAAAGGAAAAGTTAGAATTAGTACGTACAATAAGCGGTAATTGTTTTATCATATGGGCCTTAAAGTCACAGGTGGGTGAAAATTGCTGGATATGGGAAACACCAAGCGTTTTTAGAGTCGTTAAGGCGTAGGGGATGGAAGCAAAAATTAGAAATGGTAGTTGTGTAGATGAGGGTGGAGGGAGGATGGAGAACTGGGAGAGAGGATACGGATGATCTTGCAGAACACTAAAAAAGTGAAACTTCAAAGAAGAAAACAAAAATAATTTCCAATAATTTATACTGCTCAATAGTCAAGGTTAGTTTAGGTTAGTTTCTTCTTCGAATTTGCGATTTTCACCCCCTGTGTCTCAACTCCTGTGCCCTCATATTAAATTACTTTTCATTTCAATGCATCAATTATTTTTTTTTTTAAATTAACTTTACCCACTACAGATAACTTCAAATTAATGAAGAAAAGTTGTTGCGGGTGTCACTCCCTCGTCGGGAATCGAACCCGGGTCCCTGGTGTTTTACACACCAGAATTGTGCTATTAAGCTTCAAGGACGTAACAGCAGCAGCATCAACGATACATGTACCTAAGAATACCTGTCATTCCTGACTATTTCAATTTTAACCTCCATCCCCTAAACCCGTCCATCTAAATAAACCTCTGTTCTACAAAGTCTACCCCACCTCCTCCACAAATTTTCACCCCTTCCACCCGTGTTAACAATTTCCTATTAGCTTCTTTTGTTAGTATTGAAATGAACTTATAATTTGAGCTCTTGACCAATCGACGATGAATTTCTTTTTGCATAATACAAAAGAACTAAACTTCAGCGAGCTTTTAACGTCATAAGTACCTGTACTATTTGTAAAAATGGCGAATACATGAACGCGTTCGTTATACAACAACATCACAAAAAGACTTCTATTGCTACTTATAAGTAGGTAGTAAGCCCTTATTAATCTTCGTTTTAATAACTTATCAGCTTTTTCGTATTTTTAATCGCCGGTGTTAACGACGTAACATATAATCACCTGTCAGTGTCATGTATACACGTACTTATCGATTATGTTAACAGGATAGCTTCTCGAACCTGTTAAAATGCCTCCTTTTAGGTATCTACCAGGGGTCACAGGTGGCGCCTGACCCGTGACGTATGACGTTACACTTTTCGGTTTTATACGCAAGTAAAGTTCCTTCCTATCGTCGATAAAGATGTTTCACTTCAATAATTGTGATTCTACAGGCACAACGAAATAGGAGTAAAAGATAATAATAGGTGATGTAATTCAGTTATTCTTGTTTAGAAAACTTTCAATAAGAATTTTCCACGAAATGGTTTCAACCAAAATCTGAAATTTGTAGGATATCCTATTAAGCATTTGCAGTTGTATGATTAAGTTTTTCTTAACTTTTGAATTGTTGCGTTCGTTTAACAACATTCAGGAAGTATTTTTAAAGTTCTCTATCCTCTTACTATTTATTGGAACATCCTGTACATGAAAAGATGCTGTTGCAACATTAAATTTAATTTTCAGAATTTAAAATACAGTGTAAACTCCATATAACGACACTTAAGGGACTGAACATTTTTCGGCGTTATAAAAAGTGGTCGTTAAATGGAGAAAAATAAAAGATATTATTTTAGTATTCTATACTAATGTGCATTTACTAATATAGTACACATTTTGCACACGAACATTATTATTCATACATTGCGTATAGCCTGTTATCTTCGTCTGATGTTTTTTGCTGCTCCAATATTTTAATTGTATTTTGTTACGTATCTTACTCATATCTTGAGATACTGCTGGATCAATTTGATTATATAAAAAGTATTTTTTTAATAGTTTCGCTGCATCAAGTGCTTGTTTGATGCTTG
>NW_020442445.1:1356457-1399574 GCF_000699045.2 Agrilus planipennis
CCTATGAATCCTTTGACTACAATGATATGGAGACACAATTTTGTTCATGTCCACTTCCTAGAAAACCTTTAAAATAATTGGGAAATAGAAATTTACATAACTACATTTATTTTCATTAAATAGAAATTCTTCTAAAATCTAGTTAGAAAATAGTTTTTAAAATCTAGGAAGTGTTTTCAACTTACAGATGTATGCAAATTGAGCGATAATATTTATGTATACGGCATTAATAAATATTCTGCCTTCACATATTCTTAAGCAATTTTAACATTTAAGCAATCCTCGAAAGGTCAGCTTTTGTATAAAGTAATAATTTTAATCAAAATTTTTATATTTATTAATTCATGTACTGAATATAAACGATTTTTTATTATTAAAATTTAATTTTATAGCCATATTTGTATTTATAAGACAACAAAAATTTCATATTTTTTGCTATGGTGTAGCAGTTAATTTTCCCTCAAAATTTGCACCTACTTTTTCTCATTTGCATAGCTCAGGTATAATATAAGATCATTTTTCAGAAATGTTTATAAATGCTGGTCATTGTACAAACCTATCCAGGTACTACGTTTCCTAAATTTGTGTCAACGATCATCGACGACCACATAAAACTAATTTTTATATTCCTCGGGAACAGTATTTTTTCTGGATAAAGGTATCCTATGTCCATTTCTGTGCCCCTGACAATGTTAAGGCGTGAATGGTAACAAACAAACTCACATGGCATTTATAATATTAGTTAGTATTAGGATAGTCAGGATAGCAAGGATGCTGCAAGGTCAATAGCAGCGCAATCTATATGTTATCACCTCAACGCCTCTGTATTTGAGTTAATTAGATGTTGCTATTATATTCATAGTATGTAAATTATGATATTAAAAATTACTATAAGTTTATATACAAGTATATTCGAATAGCGGTCTGGCACTTGAGACACTGTAATTATATAGTTGTTGGACTGCTACAGACATCAGGATACCTTTACATGTTTGTTAAACACGTGGTAAACTTAATTAATGTTTTGTATTTTTCTCTAAAAGTATAAATTCCTTTGATTCAGTTGTACAATTAACCATAAAACGGGAATTTAGCTACATTATGTAAAGATAACTTCTATCCCAATAGCTTTAAAATTAATAATTAATGTGATCGATACAGGTCACAGGGTCATTTTAATGTTTGAGCAATACATCTGTAAGGATTTGTAAAATAATATATCCTTGTACGATACTTTTCGACTATTTGGGCTTGCTAGAAACGTTGATTTTAGATGCTAATTGTAATAATTCACTTATGAAGAAAGAGACATCAACGGTGGGTCAAGCGACGAACCCCTGACAGCTGCCTTGCAGTTAGGATAGCAGAAGCTTGCTTAAGATACTTATATTGAAAAAAGTCAATGTGGCAGTATATTTATACATATTTATTTACAAAACCTAACAGAAATTTTCGAAAAAGGGAACATCAGCAGTAGGTGAAGCGACGAACCCCTAACGCAGATACCTACTGCAGTTAGCACAATAGAAGCATGAAGAATGTTATATTATAATAATAACAAAATTAAACAGAAATTTAAGGATATTTTAGTTAGAGATGGTCCGGGTACCCGGTTTAGATCCGACACTCTTTTTAAGATCCGACGACCACATAAAACTAATTTTTCTATTCCTCGGAAGCAGTACTTTTTTTTTATAAAAAGTACTCTATGTCCTTTTCTGTACCTCTGACAATGTGTGTAGAAAATTTCATGACATCATGATGATCGGTTGAGTAGTTAAGGGATGAATGGTAACAAACTAACATGGCAATAATAATATTAGTTAGGATTAGAATAGTCAGGATTGCTAAATGTTTCTTAGCTACCTACAAAGATATAACACACCAGTGAATTTTTCATTTGGGTTTTTCTTCTTCCAGGTACTGTAATAACGTCTTAATTATTTAGGTACGTATTTCATTGTGAAATTACTAATATAATTTTGATTATATAACTGTCAAACATCCGGTGCAATTAAATTCATCTAGTTATACGATTCAGATAATATAGAAGATTAACTTGTTTCTTGCTTTAACTCAAGTTAAGTTATAATTATCTTTCTTCGGATGTACAGTAGGCGTAGTGGTGTAGGTATAAGGTCGTGTCTCTCTTATATCATATAAAGTCATCAGAGTCGTAACAATACAGTTACGTTTTTTTTTTTTCGTTGTTTTGATTGTTATTTCGTCCATAATAATACACCTAGTTGACAAAAAAGTACACGCAAGGCTTATGCCGTTAAAGACGGATTTCCCAGTGTTTTTATAGGACCGCCGCTGTACACGCACGTAATCATTGTCCGTTTTTCTTATTGTCTGGAACAAAAGTGGGTTAGCAAGAGCGGATTTCAAGACTGTATATACTTACATACATTCTACCAGAATATACCGTATTATAGCGAGCATATTTTGACGACTTACGTTCGAAATAGTATCTGATTTTAAACCGGTCTTACGCGGCACACAGAGAGAGCACAATTACTCCCGAAATTTATTGTACGGTACCTTGCGTCCGCAGCTCGTAAGAGCACGAGGTTTGTTGTGTGTAATTATTTTTTGACCTTACACAACAGGGTTTGTCCGGAAAGTAATAGGACTGATTTTCTTCCGCCGCGACTGTACTTTGGAGCGTGCGCGCACCGACTGGATTCGGTAGAGGACATTCCTAGCTAACGAACGTGCGGCTGGTAAGTTGTCTCCGACCACCTGGAGAGTCAGAACAGGCTTTTTCGCGCGACGTGATTCTGAGTGGTGCAAGCCGAAAATTTAAACATGTTTGAAAGTGACCCCCAATTTTTGAATAATGTAATCGCAGGCGACGACTCATGGATCTTTGAGTATGATCCCGAAACAAAGAGGCAATCTTCCGAGTGGCACACGCCGGCGTCTCCTCGCCCAAAAAAGGGAAGAATGAGCAAATCCAAAGTGAAAACGACGCTCATTGTCTTTTTTGACATGAAAGTCATCGTCCACCATGAATTTGTTCCTCCTGGACAAACCGTCAACGCCAAGTTTTACGTGGAAGTGCTCAAGAGACTCAAACGAAGGGTCAATCGGGTCCGACAAGACATCGCAGCCGACTGGAAGTTGCACCACGACAACGCCTCGGCTCACACCGCCTTTCTTGTGGACAGCTACCTGACCAAGGTCGGCTTCCCGACGCTTCCGCAGCCGCCCTACAGTCCTGATGTGCCCCCCCCGGACTTTTTTTGTTTGCTGGCCTGAAAAGGCCGATGAAAGGCAAGCATTTTGAGACGACAGAGGGGATCCAAGCAGCTCTTAAGGCTATTCCGGAGAATGTCTTCGGTGACGACTTCAACGCTTGGAAATCGCGCTGGCAGCGCTGCATCGACGCAGAAGGACCCTATTTTGAAAGTTTTTAAAGAATTGTAACGATTGACTCAATAAATTTTTTTAAATCGACTCAATTCTATTACTTTCCGGACAAACCCTGTATATTGCTTACCGCGCAAAGTCGTGCCTCTCCCAAGCACAGCCGCCTCGGATCTTATTCTGTTCGTTCTTTACTGTTTCACTAACCGTGTCCGCAGATGATTTAATTTATTCTAATTAATTCGTAGTTCATCGAACTTGGACGAGATTGAAGTAAAGTCAAATTATGTTTTTTACGTGACATTTACGTTGTGACAGTCCGAAACTTCGTTTCAATTTATTTTGCTTTTACTTTTACCGTACGATCTTTTCGTAACACATTGTCAAGATTGACATTTCAACGTTTTCCACTTGATTTAATAACTCAATAAATTATCGTAAGAGTTTTAATTTCATTTGACTATATCTGAAATTGATTTCTTATCGATTATACTATAATCAATACAATAAAAATTTATAGGGTGGTTCATAAAATCGAGATGAAGAGGTGCTAATTGCAAAAGTACACAGAGAAGAAACTGCTTTTCCAGATTTTAACTATATCTTATTAATCCCCATGACGGATCATGGTGGCGTCAAAAATTTGATAGGGTTAGAATCCGGAAATGTAGTCAACATCTAAGAAATGAGACAATGTTTTGACAAATTCTAGCTGACTATTGCATTCATGATTAAAAAGAACAGTAATGATTGATATGTAAAGACAAAGAAAGTGTTAATCTGATGTTTCTTGTTTCTTTTAATTACTTAAAGCAACGCTTGAAACATTAGTTTTTAAATATGTTATGGTAAATTGCGAAAAAGATACCAGCGGAGTGAATGTAGCCAGCAGTTGCTAATTTCTTTTATAAATTACTACCTGTGCGTTCGCGGCTTCACCGGTTTGGTATTTTTATCAATTTGTGAATTAACATTAACATCTATACATATATGTCGTCGGGAACTTTTTTACATGCCTTTTTAAGCTCTGAAACCTTTGCGTAAAAAGCATTCGGTAAAGGTCTAGATGATGGGTGGGGGGGATCAAAAGAGAACGTCTCCCCCACCACTGTACTATAAAAAGTTCGTGGCGGTCTCACCCCCATGAAAAGTTATGGGGGTTCAAAGTTAATAAATATACTAATTTTTATATGTTTCTAGGCATGTAAATNTACTGCGTAGAATTAATTGGAATTTTTCACACACAAGCCTTGCTATATGAGCTCTCAAAGCATATAAAAATTATACGGCCTAAATGTGAAGTTGGGTGCAAAAGAATACAATTAAATCCTCTGTCGGGAAAAAACGAAATGACTTTCCGAACAACCCGATGTAATTCAGCACTTGTCAAAATCAATTGTTGTAGAAACTTTTTATAAGCATTATAAATGTCAACGTTTGCAAAATAATCTTTATAAAAGCCGTCGAATCCTCCTGTGTATTGAGTCAAATACGGATGGTGATTTGAGATCGAGATTGAGATCTTTATTTATTAATCTTGTAGTTAACCACCAGCAGCTTGGGTTGGTTGGTAGGTATGCTGTCAGAACTGTTTGTGCTAAAAATCAATAGACTCGAAATCTCAAATGTCTAATGGCACCATCGACCAAGAACATATTGATTTTTTAGTGCTAAATAATCATTCAAATCGATCTCTTTTGGAAAACATTATACGTAGGCTAATCTTTATTGTCGTTTTGGCTTTTGAATCGACAATCAGTTGTGGTATCATCAATTAAAAATTCTCCTCGAACTTAATGATTCCTTTCATCCCAGTAGTATTATATAGGGTGCGATTTACTTTTAACATTATGAGGTATTATGTTTTTGGTATATAATATCTTCAATAAGTGCCTCACTACCTCACATTGTCAGATGAAAACAAATTTGGGTATTAATATTATTTTTATTATAATAAGCGACCTTGAATATAAATTTTACATTTCAAATTAACGATATGTGTGACTGATCTCATTCGCAAATACAATGAACTGAGTGATAAAAAAGTGTTTGTCGTTTTAAGTTGAGTTCTGTCGTAATACAAGCATAATAATCGGTGTAGTGCACCTCAGCAAACACAAATTTTATTTTTCTAATATTGCACATAAGAAGTCAAAGGAATTTTATTTGAAACACCTGGCAGTGGTAAACCACCCCACTATATTAATAAACTTCATGGGCACAGAAATATTTTATGGGGAATTCCCATTAACTAAGACCTTATCATTTTTGGAAAAACAATGTGAAAATAAGAAAAATCAAAAATTAAAAGAAAGAAGTTCAAGATTACCAACCATTACTGAATAATTAGAAGAATTATTGGTAAAGGTCTAGATGATGATGATGATGAAGGGGGATCTCAAGAGGAGCCCCCCTCTACCACCCTACCATAAAAAGTTCGTGGCGGTCTCACCCCCATAACTTTTTATGGGAGTTCAAAGTTAATTAATATGGCAACTTTTATACATTTCTAGGCATGTAAGTATTTATATAGTCATTCTTCAACAATATTCAAAGGTAAAACTAATGAAAAATACTTAAAAATGTTGAAAAAGTTATATAAAACATTTAAATATCTTTATCAATAGGGTAGGTAAAGTTAGGTTAGGTTATCGGGTTTTGTTCAAGTGATCACCCTCTTTCGATCTCCCCTACCACCCCCCCTTCGGGTTGGGGAGCCATCATCTTTTATGGTACAGTGGTGGGGGAGACCCCCTCTTTCTATCCCACCCACTCCTACCCCCTTCGGGGGTGGGAGCCATCATCTAGACCGTTAGCAAACATTCAAATATCTCTTACCGTTAAGGCTCGACCGTTTTCTCGTCAACTTTCATTGCAAAATTTTAGAATTATCAGGTAGTGCTATCTAAAAAAAATTGTACCAAAACGTATAATCTTACTTATGAAGTGGAAGAATTCAACTTCGTTGAAATGGCGTAATAAAAAGGTAATTTTCTTGGAAAATCTCTCACGCCCACATTAAGTGCAAGTGAAATTAGACATTTGTGAATCGACGAAAGAAGTTGCAATATTTTATCGTTGATGTAGAAATGATCAATGGTTTTATGATGGGTATGTTGAACTGCGGGTCAGAAAACCTCAAGCGGTGTTGAATTACAGGTGTAGGTACGACGTAAAGAATATTAATAATTCGCCTGCGGCTAGCCTAATCCGGAAACTGTCTACATAATGTATTTCGAGAGAATTAGCTTCGGACATTGCTATTATTATCATTCAATGAAGCACATTTAAGTACAAAATTAATTTCCCCTTTGATTAACGTATCTTTAAATGGCACTTGTGTAATTTTATGACGTTCATCTAATCCACTTGAATTTTTTTTGCTACTAGAGACTAGATAAATAAAAAAAGGACGGTTCCTAAGAACTTTTTTTTACCACAAAAATGGAAACTAAACTTATATTTCGATATTGGTTGTATGTTCTTTTACTCTCCTATTTAACAGTTTTATTCTATATACGTACAAAATTAAATTTGCTGTATGATCTTAGAGCCCTTGAAAAGTAATTGACGTATTACAATAGTACTCAAAAGATACTACGTTGAAAAATAACACCGAATCCTTTTCTACTCGGTTATATTTTTTATAAAAGCCGCTTCGGCACGTACGAACCGAACATGACGATACATTAAAGGGATTTAGTAGTACAAGCACCGTAGAGTAAAAACATGCTTATCGGTTCTACATATCATGAGTTTAATATTTGGAACAGAGGTTTGAAATTTTGTAGTAAGATAGGTAAAGCTTTGTTCTAAAGCTTGTCGAAGGCCATTTTTTAATTTTTTTAAATTCTATTGAAAATACGTGTCCTACAAGAAGCATTAACTTTAAGCACTTGTAAAAGCTTTTAATGACCATATTATTGAAAACCGAGAACGTACCGAGTTAGTGTGAACCTTTGTCTGTTACCATACAAAAAGTTAGATATTTATCTCGCAGCGTTAAATCACAATGTTTAGAATAGAAACCCATGTTTTCGGAAAAATTCAAACTAGGCACGAGCGGTCTATTGTGGTCAATACCCTTAATAAATGACACCGAATCCTTTTCCATTTACCGATTGCAACCTCGAATAATGAAATTTTTAACCGCGAATACAGGAACTGGGTTGCAATTTTTTCACCCGCGAATAGGGAAACCGTGAATAAGGAACTTTTACCGTACACCCTAAGGTTTATACTGACAATAAGTTCTGTGGTAAAACGAAAAATTGAACTAGAGACTCTTCGGGTGGCTTGTTATACATAGATATCCTTAAAAACTATCGGCTTGATTCGATTGAGATCCACGTTATATTAACAATCCTTTAATCAACTACGTACTGTAATTTCTCATTAATCAAGATGATGATGAATTGAACACTATGTAAGTGCTTAATCTATAGTATTGAATTTTACAGATACAATACATTACGTCATGTAAATATGTAGCTAGATACCTTTAACTAGATAATTCAAAAGTTCGTATTGTATAAACTTGATTCATCGACACTTCCTTCGAATTAATTACAAGTATACAACACGGCTCTTTTTGCATACATAATAGCGATGACATCACAATGTAACATGTGTGAATAAAACTTCTGTTTTCGGACTTGAAACAATTGGAAGTAATAACAAATGCGGTAGGTACACAATTAACAGTTGCGTAGCTAGAATCACACACAATACTCATACGATTGCCAAAAATACAGTCACATTTTTCATTACGTAAACATAGTGGCACGACTGGTAAAGAATTGACCACAATTGTTTTTTTTTGCAAGGTCAATACCAGCGCAATTTGTATGTTATCACTTCAGCGCCTCTGTATTTGAGTTAATTAGATGTTGCTATTATATTCACAATATGTAAATTACGATATTAAAAATTACTATAAGTTTATATATAAGTATATTCGAATAGCGGTCTGGCACTTGAAGACACTGTAATTATATAGTTGTTGGACTGCTGCACACATCAGGATACCTTTACATGTTTGTTAAACACGTGGTAAACTTAATTAATGTTTTGTATTCTTCGCTAAAAGTATAAATTCCTTTGATTCAGATATGCAATTAACCATAAAACGGGAATTTAGCTACATTATGTAAAGATAACTTCTATCCCGATAGCTTTAAAATTAATATGTGATCGATGCAGGTCACAGGGTCATTTTAATGTTTGAGCAATACATCTGTAAGGATTTGTAAAATAATATATCCTTGTACAATACTTTTCGACTATTTGGGCTTGCTAGAAACGTTGATTTTAGATACTCATTGTAATAATTCACTTAAGAGACATCAACGGTGGGTCAAGCGACGAACCCCTGATAGCTGCCTTGCAGTTAGGACAGCAGAAGCTTGCTTAAGATACTTAAATTGAAAAAATTCAATGTGCCAGTATATTTCTACATACTATATCGAAAAGAGAACAGAAATTTATTATTTATAAACATTATAGGCTGGTTTCAACGGTTTTAACTTAACCGTTTTGTTAAAAATTTGTTATCCAAGAATTAAAATTTCATTAATTACGGTTTGAACGACTTTTTGTGTTGTTTGGGACGTTGGTAAGGGTGGTATTTCATGGAAAGCCTTTTAGAGCAAATACATGAACCATTAACCGTAGTGGTTTTGCCGGGTACTCGTTATCCAGTACCCGGCAAAATCACTATCCGGTGCACTTCCAAGTGTAATGCCAGTAATAGTAGTAATAGAACTCGTATATGAAAGGTAGCCAGGTACTATTGCTTGCGAGTAGAATGTGAACTGTGTTTGAAAAATGCTTTTATGCAAGATTGTAACTGAACGAAAGAAGTAAATAATACAATAAGAGGACGTAAGAAAAGCAATGAAATATACTCCGTACCAACGAATATCCCACCTCAAAAAGGCGTACACATAACTGATAGTTTTATATATTTCTGATTTACCGTACACAATAGGATTCGTGTAATAGGAGTAAGTTGATACAGGTTCTCATCATCATCATATGGTCATAAGTCCTAAGACTGGTTAGACTCCCTATCCTGAGCTAATCTTCGCATTTCCCTAAAACTAGAACATGCCACATTTTTAACTATTTGCGAACAGTAATATAATCTACGTCTACCTCTACCCCTCCTAACACTCCCGTTTTTGCCTCTAATATGTCTCTGACTAGACCTTCATGCCTGAGAAGGTGTCCTACCAACCTATCTTGCCTATTTCTTATTGATTTCCATAAAGTCCTCTGTTCTGCTAATCTTTCTGATACCTCCTCATTTCTAACCTTCTCTATCCACTATATTCTCATCATTCGCCTATAACACAACATATCGAACGCTTCTAACCTTCCGCCGCGCTCCAAACATACACCTTTCACAATCTTTTTCGAGTTTCTAAATTACGCGACTCGACCCTGCGCTATCCTCTGCTTTATATCCCTACTACTCCTTCCGTCCTATCTTATCTGACTTCCTAGATCCCTAACATCAGCGATTTTTTCTAATTTTTCGTCTCCTATCTTTATATTCGCTCTTTACCTTTTAAATTTCAAATTAAGGAAGCAATTCCAACAACATATAATGAAACCTGCAAGACATGCAAAAAAATGTAAAGGAAATTATAGAACTGCGGATTAACCGCCATTTACACAAAAAAGAAAACATTAATTTGTGGTGTATACTATCGTAGTCCTGTTAATAATGAGTCGTGTTATTCTGGTGTCTGTACAAAAAATTTTAAGAGCAACTATATGACACTTCTTCAACGAGACGATTGTTAATGTCAATGTTTGTAAACTACCACACAGTGGCGTATGGTTTTTGAGTGCTTTGAGTAACGACTGGAGAACTACAAAAACGTTTCGCCATTAATAACTGACGTGAATATTAATTTGTTTGCGTTGTTTGATGAATCTCCAAGGCCCGTTAAGAGTTACCTACAATGGCGGGTCGCGTAGACCTCCAAGTCCAACCATGCATTATTACGCGAAGGTATTTCGTTTCAAAGTCAATGTAAAGACACTTTGCTTGAACAGATTCGCTCTACAACTGGCAGACGTTTGCATAACAAATAGGATACCGCTATCTTAGAAAGAGCCTGTTCTTGTAACTTTACTATTATCTAATTTTCTCTTTGCATTAATTAACTCTCTTAAGAATAACGACAATTTCCTTGTACCAAGAAGTTGAACGATAAGCTGGCATAGGCGGAGAGATGGAGTGCAATGTAAATGATAATAAATTGAAAGCTTGTAAAGGATTATCAAACGATGTTGGTAGAAATAAACTGTTTCCGGGTAGAATAAAACGAAGGACACGATGTTGGGTAAGAAAAACGGACTTACATTAGAATGTAATCTTCATACGATTACAGATTATTATGAAATTAATTCCTTGGGTTTTTCAAATGGATAACAATGTTGGATAAAACTCCTTTTTCTGAACATAATTGTAAGAAATAAATAGGACAATTCACAAATTAGGTAAAATTATCAAAAGTAATAAAGACAAGATAGAAAATTCATATAAATTAAATGCGATTCCTGTAATAAATGTTCCATTGGTCAAACTCTATATACCGGAATAAATGAACATTTGAAATATTTTACAACTCAGGAGCAAAACTGGAGTTATTCTAATCATTTGCTAGAAACGAATCATTTGTTTGACTTAATGACTAAATCGAATTAAACAGTTCACCACATTTAAACATGTTCAAATTTCACCCCTCCTCCTCAGTTTAACTGTTATATAGCCTGTCACTACTGTAAAATATTATTCAGTGTGAAAGCTCAACTAAACTTGAGAAAGCGACAAAATTGCCTCAATTAAATCGTAACATGTAGAGGCAATTCTGACTCAACCCCGAATTTTGAGGGGGTGCAGAAACGGTTCCTAAGTGGGCCCCATGAGGTTTGCCGTCTAGGGTAAAGAAGAGGCTTAAAACGCTTGTAGCCCCCGCGAGGAACGATTATCGCCATCCCATTAAATATTTTTTAGAAAAATAAACTTTATTATTAATGAAAAAATACAATATATACATATATCAATTATTTGTAAATTTAATTTGCTTTTAAGTAAGATTGTGTTATTGAGCTGTTTGGTAGTCAATAATACTTTAAATTGCAATCGTTTTCAGTTGTCTTATAATGTAAAAAGGTACACTTGTTGGTTTGTTGCAATGTAAAAGAATTTTATTTAAACGACGAGATAATTGGGCAAGGGGATTAATATTTTTGAGTTTTTCATTTTACCGAAAATATTTTCAAACGGATTTGCGTCATCGAGCCCTCAGAAGGTAGTTTTAATTGTGTGTTTATACATGTGATAGGTTTGTTCCTTGAGACTCATATGAAACACCTATAAGGCAATCTTCATTTTAATATACCCCCTTTTTTGGTAGAATTTTCATGAGAAATCTACGGGGAAGTCCCTATATCGGCATGCCCCACTACTTGGGGCACGCCCCTTATAAATTCTAGTCGGGACGTCGAAAGTTAACCCATTCCTTTGTCTTTCTTTCCTTATTAACCGCCGATTTTATTGGCCTACAATTCCTTACGCCTCTTACTGTTTGTTGAATTGCTTTACATGTTAGTTGTTGAGATATCTCAAATTATAGTATTCCTGACATTATGTTAACTACACCAAAAAAATATTCTTAGGCATTTCCTGGTTTTCTCGAAAGCAATATCCATCCCTGCCGTATTATTTAAATTTTAAAATAAGCCAGCTTCATAGAAAGCGTATTATTAACCGTACGTGTTTACATTAAATTAGCTTATAACTGCATACGTCTCAGATGGTGTGAATTGAAGTCAGGAAAATAGTAGGTTGTAAATAGCTAAAAGCAGAAGTCTAGCAGTCCATTTGTTTCTGTTTAAAGGCGCAATTACTTAAGTCGATGCATATTTTATGAATATTCGAAAAGGTCACGACGTTCAATAGTACAAGATACGAATAATTGCACGATGCATATGTCAAGACCACCAGAGTCAAATATCAACTCAACAACTGATGGATGCATCGCTTCAGGAAATCCTTTCCGATATTGAGCTGCAGCCGTTTTGCACTTTATTTATGTGTGGAGCATTGAATAATAATAGCAAATTTCACTGTTCACTTGCATTATTCAAGGTGCATATATCAATTATCTAATTAATCTGCTTCGGAATAACATGATAGATAATTAACAGTTTCCCTTCTGTGATGCTAGAAGAAAATTAAAGTTACGGTTAGGAAATCTTAATCTTTTTTGTTTTGAAATTTATACTGTAATTTTATGTTAATTATTAATGCATAAAAATGGATTTCCTTGAATATCCACGTTCATTGAGAAAATCTTTGTTACTATTAACACTCACTGCATACAATGTATACATATCTACCGATAGGTAAAGCATTGTCACATGGTTCTTCCTACCTATACATTCCTTTTTATTTCATAAATAATAATTCAACAATTTCGATGAAATTTATAATATAAGCATTCACCGGGGCGAAAAAGTGAAACGGTAATTTCGTTACAATTTGTCAATTGCTCAAGAATCCTGCGAGTGGTAAGGTCTTTTTTGTTTTTTTTTTTTTGTATGGTATAGAGAAAGAAATTTTGGGTTACAAACTAAGAACAATACCGTATAACGAATATATCCAGATAAACGTTTTATATTTAACCTGAGCACTGAAGCAAGAGTAGCAAATGCTGCGGGCCCGCGCCCCAACGTTTTCTGACCATAAAAAAGTATTATTTATATATTAGATTTAGTCACAACNGAAGAATTTAATTATATCAACGCCCTAATAATAACAACAGCTCGAACGAAACGTTGAATAAATAAATAATTTTTAACCCCCCGTTTTCGCTTTCATTGTACACAAAACTGAACAATTTTGGAAACACATTATGCAGTGACTATGAGGCCCATGTGGAAATTGCGATTAAGAGAGGCTGCCGGCAATATTACAACCGTTTTAGGGATTTTTAACAATGAAAATATGACGCTGTATCTCTATCAGTGCCGGATTAGCCACGAAGTAAAAGTAGCAAATGCTGCTGATTTGGGGGCCCCGCGCACCAATGTTTTCTGACCATAAAAAAGTATTATTTATATATTAGATTTAGTCACAACTCACAATTACTGAGAAAAAAATATTTGCATCAAAATGATCAACTATAATTTTATTTTTCTATCTGCTAGTCATACTAAAAATCATGTTTCGCACCGAACTACACGAAAGTTGAAAATACTGCTAAACAAAACGGGGAATTTCCTAATATTTTCTCCGTGCTAGTCGTAATAACCCGACCGATTTGAAAAGGGTTATATTGACTACCAATCTATAAGGAATGATCGATATTTACGTTTGGATGATAATAATAGTACTTTCAATATAAAGCATACGGTTTACAACAAAAACATACTTTCTCTCAAAATTATTTTTCGAAATAAATTAGTACTTCCGGAAGATTGACATAACTATGCACATATATGTGCACGTAGTCATACGTAACACATATGTATGTTTAAAATAGAGTTGCATTCATCATTAACCATATCGGTTGTGTGAAAGTGACCACCTTATTAGAAGGAATGCATTACCATTTTGAAAGTTGTGCGTTGATGTGAACTGCGTTAATTTATTGCTTGATTCGTATATAGAAACATACATACATACATAAATACATACATACATACATACACATGTTATTTAATCTAATAATGTTGTTCGATAATCCTGATTTATACAAACCGAAATAAAATTAATTACAGAAGACGCAATTTTGAGGAACTGCTCTAGGGAGAATAATTTGTTACGAAACCATGGAAAGTTTTAAATACTAATAATCATTTCAATTATTACATTATTTATTTAAATAAAATATGTGCGTCAATCAAACACTGACAGCTTGGAAGAAACTCTCTATAAAATGAAGAAACATACTGACGTCAAAAACATTTACTCAAAACTTGAAAAAAAATTATTTGCAATTTAAAGTATACAAAACCTATTAATTAAATACTGCAGGAGTTTCACTTGTATGCTTATGTATTTACATATATGTATAGAAAAACTTTTAGTACAAGTGAAACGTCTGTATTATTTAATTTGGGATCTTACACAGTGCGAATTAAATAATAATGAAACTATAAAATAGAATACTAAAAATGGACAGGTGTTTTTTTTTAACTTATAAGATAAAAAGTCCTAAATTTATAAAATAGAATGAGTGTAAAAAACAAATATTTTGTACAGTTGAACCTCCACTTCTTCCTATCACATTTATCAAAAACTAGATCAACCTACCACATTACGATTAGTAATCTAATCTAAAGGTCTACCTCTAGCCTTCTACTTCTAATATGTCTCTAACTAACCCTTCATGACTCAGATGGCCTAGTTTGCCTATTTCTAATTGATTTCGATAATCTGTATTAGTACTCTATATAATACACACAAAACACAAAAAAAGTACACGAAATTAAATATATAGAAACGGAGACTGATGCGAGAAAATAACAAAATAACTAAAAGGACTTCACGTACTTTATCATATAAGAGTTCGTTATTTCGTATATAATGCGGTTGATTTATGAACTAGCTAAGTAAGGAATGCAAATGTAAACTTTGTACTTATATGGCTAGATTGCATTTGTTTTTAAGATAAAAAGGACATGTAAAGGTAAGCTTTCGGTATCCTTTTTGTATCATTCACTGAAGTGAGTTAATACCTATCTGTTCAAATTTGGAATGCTCACATAGGCAAATGACCAATGTAAATTGGATACCAGTAACAGTACTCATTCCATCACTCGTTCACGATGTAATAAAGTTTTTTGTTCTTCAGTTCAGAGGATGGTGTATTTGAAGACATCGGTACCATTAAACTGAACAGTACTCCTTAAAGTTGGTGTTTCCTAGTTGTCAATTAGTATACACGTCGAATATGTTAGATCGTAAAGTACTTGAGGTATTTTATTGGATGGTTTTCTCATGTCGTAAATTCCTTAAGTAATAATTCTTCTTGAACCAAACATTAACAACTTTTACACCCTAATAAAACCCTAATCGATAAATTTCTAAAAGTTACACTAAAAGAAAGCAAACTTTTCTCATTTTATGTTCAATTTATATCCGGCTTTACCAGAAATTCTTTAGCAAATTGATGTTTTCATTCACATGACTAACATTTCCGTCCCTTAGGTATAAAAGAGACAGAATGGAAAGAAATAAAGAATAGGTTCCAAAAGTTTTAATAAATATACTTGCGACAATAAAATTGTTTAAATTTGCATATTAATTAATGCATGTAATAGCAAATAAAACATGTTTATAGTACCGTAGTTTGTACTTTCAAATTTTAGTAACCAAGCCGTAGCTAATTCGTTGACTTTTTATAAGGTTGACTCCTTCACTTTCAAACACCTTGATGTATGAGTAAAAAGAAACAGGAAAAACTTATTCACTCACTTGATAATTGATAATCCAAATTCGTTATTTAATTTCGTCGGTATTAGTTTGCATTAATTATAAAAATATTGATCAGTATGTTACAAATAGTTACTCTAATAAAAAGGAAAAGGGTTGGTAAAATTTACATTTGACCCAAAAAAAAAATAGATCACGAAAAAAGTCCTTGCTGGACTCCTTAAAAATAAATAATACTGTCTTTTCCTTATTTTAATTAACCCTTGTTTCTTATTACCACATCACACTTAAAAGCTATAACTGGATAAAAAGTAAAAAGGGATTGAAAAACTTACCGTTGTTGAAATAATCCATATCCAAACGACGAGAGGTAAAATAATTCTCATTTTCGCTGTAAGAAAGGAAAACATATTATTAATATTCATATCTAGTTAAAACTTGTTAAAAGTAGGTAGTTGTTGCAGCAATCATCTTGATTTTAGGATATGTATTGTAATATTTTTAATTTTTTCTATTCGATAAAATGAAAAGACATGAAGTTATGTAGTGTATGAATTTACTGCGAACTCTTCTTTGTGTAACAAATTAACTTTTCTTTTTGTCGATAATGGCGGTTAACTAACAAAAGATTTTATTGGTGTTTAAATCGCATTGTAGACCTTCATTTATTATTGCGATCAGTGTGTATTACAACGAGAACGTGTATGATCAATAATTTCGACAATTAGACGAAACAATATGAGCAGTAAATATACTTAAAAAACGATACGTGAAAGGACGGGTTGTTCTATTTTCGTTTCTGTTCTACAGACCATAAAATTTTATTGGCGTATTACTTAAACGTTTATAACGACCAATAATTACAGTTCTCTGGTATCGTCATGCAAGAAATTATGCATTTGTGCAATTAATTTAACATTGATGTTTGGCCGATAATGATGGCTTCGAGGATATTTTAACGTTTTTGTCGTTAGACTAATTTTGCTGTTACAATAAATTATGGAGACATTAACTGAAAATTGTTAATTTTTAATGCATGCTTTTGTTACAGTTAGCGTCTCCCATGGGAACTGGCCGCTAATGGTGAGTCTTAATATTGTTTATTTTTACGGCACTTACCTACATGGAATTCTGATGGATTTTATTACCAAAGCTACAAAATATTTATTGTTACTAACTGTTAATACTTTTTAACTTTATGCTGCGTCTTATTTTACGGTAATTGTGGTATTTAACGAAATTACCGAATTTCGTTTGATGTTACACTATTATTAAATTTGAAGATTATTTTTATTAGTTCTTTTATCCATAGGTAAATTAAGTTGTTATTGCTGTAGGTAAGAAATTAGTATACCTATACTTCGACTTCTTCAGGTAAAAGTTGTCGTAATGTCGTAATTTCATAGCAGATTTATGTATTGTACGTAATGACTAAAAATTTCATAACCATTAGCTACAGTAATGTTTACAATATTTAATCGATTTGTACAAAATTATGTATTATTTGTTAATATCCAAATTGGGAGCAAGGGTAATCAAGAATTGAAATCGTACATCATACAAATTTAATTTTGACCTTTGCTTTTTGTACTTTAAATACTGAGTACGTTTATGAATATATATATANTTTGTATATATTTTTTAAAAGCGCCTATGTACAATTTTGACATCGTAGTCGTCAGAATCTTGTCAAATGTCGATTTTTGCGAAAACGATTGTTAGCTTATAACTAACTCAGAAATGTTGATGGAGTTAAATTAAGAAAATGTGCATGGTGGAACTGTGAGTCAGCGTTAATCTAGGATTCATTTCAATCTAGGAATGTATTTAGTCTAAATTGATAAATTTTTAGAAAAATGGGTACATAGCAGAGTAATTTTGGGCAGTTATCGAATGATAAAACTTAAGTTATAGAGAAAAAAGAGGCGGCAAGGTAATAAAGTTATTATATATATGAAAAACTTTGACATTTTTTATAGTCGTTAATATGAAATTTCATTTTTCAAGTTTCTCACCCACTGTAAACTACATCAGGTTAATGAGGGAAAATTTCTTGCTGTTGTAACACCCTCGCCGAGAATCGAACCCGGACCTTTGGCTTTACGCATCAATGCTCTAACCACTAAGCCTCTCCCTCAAGGCGTCCCGGCGAGGGTGTGACAACAGCAACAAATTTTACCTCTATAACCTGAGGTAGTTTATAGTGGGTAAAAAAAATTGAAAAATAAATTTTTATAGATATTAATAAAATTATTATTAACAACAATATCACTATGACGTTTCGCTCCTTCTTCAAGGTAGGGTTTTTATTTTTTTGAAATTCGTATTCAACATAAGGTAGAAACCTACCTCAAAAATATTCCCTATCTAGGCCAAAGCATCGACGGGGGGTTTTAGTAAATAAAAACCTTATTCTCCACCGGTTTTGACCTTAAATCACAAAAAAGTACTGGTGGGAGTGAATATTCTGGTAGCTTAGTAGTAAATTTTATTTATTTACCTACCGACAATTCGGTTTGTTTGTCGGTAAGTGTAGTTTCTTCTCGAGTTAAATTCTATAGAATCCACATTTCCATTGTGTGAAATCAGTGTTTTTAAAAATATCTCTCTAACGCTGCGTGCCGCTGTTCGGATGCCTTTCTTGTAGGCTGCACTAATTCTGAAATTATGACATCGGAACGAAGTGAACCGCGTACTTGATCAACAAGAACGCGACGACGATGATGCACTGGCTGATGCACATTTCAAGGCCGTCCCGCATCGATGCCTTTCAATAGCGTTTTGTTTTAAAAGGTGGAAGTTATCTTGTGCAGGCCGCTGCTCATTAGTTATTTGCAGCTTCTAAATTTACATTTTAACTTGTGTTGGTACGTCGAAGAAAAGATGCAGGGCGAATGCACTCGTTATTACTTGTGTACCTACAGATATATATCGTGGAGTGTATCTATGCACCTACTCGTTTGAATTGGTCGAAAGATACGACCTTGCAATCGTACCAAGAGGAGGCAATAATTACCTACATGCACGGCCGGCTTGCTAGATGTGAAAGGCAAAATGGCAAACAAACCTGCTTACTGTATCGTAACGGTTTTAAACTTCGCGCTTACAAAGAGCGTTCTCCACCGCCCGCGGCCAACATCGAAGATTGCTGTGCCCGAAACAGCTCCACAATCAATCGTGAATATTGATCTTCATTTACAGCCTGTTTCAAATGAGACCATCCAACAGTATAGATATTTATGACTCATTTATCCAAAAAGATCTTGTATTACTAAAATGGTAATTTTAATGAACGGACTGCACCCCTACGTCAAAATTAACCAATAGTAAAACCAACAACATGTCTTATAAGTACACCTTTCAAGCACATTCAATTTTGTAGATAGTCTTGGTGGGGGGGGGGACACATGAATAAATATTTCTAAATTGCCAATGCACATACAAAAGGTTAAATCAATAACGTCATGGATCAAACAAGTCAAAAGACACAAACAGATCCAACTGAAACTGAAGATACGTGGAAGCACATTTAAGAATAAAATAAGCAAATATATAAAAGCTGATGCCAAAATCCCAAAGAGACCAAAGACAAATTGAATAGAAAAATTGAAGAAGATTTGTGGAGGGAAAATTAGAGTAGCAGCGAAGATTAGGTAGAAGGAACAGTAAAAGATTAGTCAGATTTATCGTGTGATCCGACATGGTCTATGTGCACATAACAATAATAATAATAATATTGATATCGTTCTGCTGGACTAAGTGAAACGAAAGTATACGCTATCGACTTTTCCAGACCAATAGCAACAAATATATTTGTGAAAGAAGTCCAAAAAAGCACTAAATGCTTAGGCCTACAAAAAAAACTATTTAGGGAGGCTGAAAAAGTCCTTCATGCATGTCAAAGGTCGTCTCCATAATGTCAAATGCAGAAGGGCATATTGCTCGGGTTTCTAACGTATAATGGGTTTCCTTCGTCTTTAAGTTACCTTGAGTTGAGACAGTATGAAGGCGGAACATCGATCCCATTACCTCATTGACCAATATTAAAAAAAAAGAAGAATAGTATAGATACAAGATTTGATAAGTTAAGGATACATTAATAATGATAATTTATCTGGTGGTGTTAAATGGTTAAAATGAAAACGTCTTAAGAAAAATCAGTTGCATTTTAAGAGGCCAATCTTAAGACAATTCATTTAAGTAAGTACGAAAAAATAAGGATTTCAAAAAAATATGTTTTATAGATCATCTGTTTCACTTCAATTTAGGACACAAACAACTAAAATATGCTAAAATAAGTGATGCATTCACTTAGGCATATTTATCTTTTTCCCAATCAATACTATTCAATAAAAATTGTAATCTCGAACTGTTCAGATAAATTAGATTAAATTTTAATTCGTTAGGTACAAATTTGTAGGCCTTCATATGAACATCGAATCTTAAGAAAAAGGAAACTTGTATATTTCTCCAAACATTATTCTCCTTTGGCGAATTTGTTTAGTTAATAATACCGAAACGTCTTCGAGATTCTTCTTTACCTTTGGAAGTCTTAATTTTTAATATTGAAAGTCGTGTCCTCAGGAATATAAAGAAAAATACAGTGCTTTAACATTGTTATTTCTTTGTCAAGCATGACCGCAACACGACTAGGTACAATACAATCACGAACTAAAGTTGGAGAATATTTTCCAAATTAATATGATCCTTGCCGATCGTACAAAGTTACAGTAACTTTTCTAAAAGAGTTTCTATATGTGTAGATCTTTGAATTCAGCTTTATGCCATATAGCAGTATTATACCGGAGGAGCATTCATATGTAATTATGGTAGAAAATTAATATTGTTACTACAAGCCACAATAAATGACGCATGTAGTTACTTTTTTAGAAGTAATTCTTCTATATCCATAGATAACAGTAATAACCACAAATTAATTTACATTTACGGCTCCAAATTGCTCGACGATAAGGTGTGTACTTCCGTTTCGCCAACATTCAAATGTCCCCACACTTTCCTTACAGAAAATAACCCTGTGGATTACGTTACATCCCCAAAATCAATGCTTTTAAGATATAATACACGTTCACACTGATATACACATGCATATGTACATGCATACATAAAACATACGACAGCTTTGTACCACCACGAAGCCCAATAAAAGTCAAATTTTGAATTTTGATGACTGTTAAGATTTTCGATCTACACGTCGAGGACTAGTTGAATCTATAGTTCTAGGGAGTTTGATCAGGGGTCATTTTCCATTAGGAAACTCCGGAGTTGTTTTTCTCTGTTTTAGTGACGATTTGCCAACTGGTTTTGAATTTTGACCTATACTTTTCAGGCTTTACATAAAGTATTTCTCGACTAAATGGTTCAAAAAAAAAGTACCCAGCACATAAATAAAGTATTTTATTTTTTGTTTTTAAAAACATATTTTTTGTTACACCTAGCAGCCAGTAACAAATTGCTGTCGCTCTTAAATACATTAATAGCCTCTAAACATAGCAAACAAAGATTTAAGTAAACCAAAAGTTCATTTTTAATTAGTTTTAATGAAGCTTTATTCCTGTCGTCCCGCCACTTTGTGTTCATAACAGAGAATACTCTTTCTGTAAATGCTGAAGTGGCCGGAACGGACAGCAAAAGTGACACTACTTTGAACAGATTTGGGCAATCAGGTTGTTCCGTAAATATGGTTTGTCATTTTTCTGTGAAATATTATTGATATAAAAGTACTCGGAATTTCGAATAATCGCTTACAAAATTACGATGTTCACTTAAAGCCTTAAATAAAGTATTTTTGCGTACTTTATGTGTCTTGTAAAGTATAACGTACGCACAGTCGAAATAAAGTACGGGTGGCAACCCTAGATATAACTATTAGTTCTTTATTATACTTCACCTGGCATACTTTTTGGCTAATATTTAAAAGGGACCATTTATTTTATAGTTTAAATATCTGGAGATCGAAATAAAGGATAAGGTGTTCCAGAAATTTGAGGAAAATAGTGAGGCGCTGCGATCGCTATGTTGTCTCATTATCAATGTTTCGTTGGGAATAATTAAAGAGGGCCTTTTTATTAATGCCTACTGGTATATACTGTGGTAATGTTAGGTTGGACGAGTTTCTTTTTAGTAGCATTCATATTGCAAGGTAGTTGCAGTGATGAGAGATAGTTGTTAGTCTTTGTTAATTCTCCATATTTGGTCGGTTTGAAATCAGCAGAATTAGAATCAACGTGTATATACATATATACATGCATAACAAGAAGCTTGACTGAAATGTTAGTTGGACGAAATTGTGATTGAACGTAGCAGATATAACGGTAGCAGAGAACACTACCAGATGCGCGAATAGTTCTGTCAATTACGGTATCAGATAAATCGCGAACAACGGTGAATATTTGGCCCATTGCTGTTTGATGAATCTCGAATTTGAACTAACGGATCCTTTTGCGTTTTTTCGCAGCCTACTATGGTTTGATTGCTAATTAACACTATACAACACGTTTGTTCTACATAAAAGCACGCGATCTGTATTGTTATTTACTGCTTTCAAAGCTACATTAGCTTTTCTTCTTTTCTTTTGCTTAGAGTTTTGGAAACTATGTGCTGCATTTACTTTATTCATGCTTAGGTATTTGTATTAATTACGTAATTTCTGCAACTTTTATTAGGATCGCTGTAACCTTCGAATGACACAAAAAATGGGGTCATACACAAAAAATGGGGTCAAAAAGGATCGCAGTGTTTTTATCTCTCACGCTAATTAAATCCGTATTACATCATCTGTGAATCTTTTCCGTAACCTTTGTTTCGTGAATCATCAATTATCATTTTTATAGTTACACACTAAAACAGTTTTTAAAATTCACCAACTTATACAATCATAGACTTATACGATGAGAATGTAAGATTTGAAAGGTAAAAACAATAAAATTTATTGTTTTTCAATTACTTATGTATGCCAAATCCAGACTTTTGCGAATTAATATCTTATCCTACCCTAAATAGAGAAAGGACTTGGGACTTATTAATTTAATTAGGAGAAAAACAGAATTCAAATACTATCTTAGCTATGCAATCTTTGCAGACTTATGTCATTCCAGCCAAAGACGTTCAAAATTCCGCGCTCTGTAGTAGTAGTGTAAGTACGAAACGATACTTATTTCAATTTTGTGATTAGTATCGTTTAAAGGAATTGAAATAGAATGATTAATGAATAAATGGATTTGATTGTTGTGTCATCAGCGGATTTAGCTCGAAAATTACTTTGTAAATGGAGATTTCAAGATGTTTATCGCTTCCGTGTTGACAACGTATTACGTGAACGTCGCTGCGTTGACGGTAAAATTGACTGTTAAAAAGTAATTTAAGCCATTAATGTCCCATGTCCAGTAACTGTTAGCTATTTTTAGGATTTACCTTTACAATAACAAGCCAAGGTTTGCACATAAAGTCACTGTAAGTACAAATATTTAAAGAGTAATTAATTGCATCTTCTACAATTACAGAATATAGCAGACATTATCTGTAGTTTCATGGCAATTGTACAGTATTTTTGAAAAATTATCACGGTTGAAATAGATTTAGGCGAAATAATGCATCAGACAATATTCTTTTTAAAAGCTAAAAGTAAACACATGAAAGTCGAAACGTGTTGTATAGGCAAGTGCGTTAAAATTTATTTAGAAATGTAATAAATTTTTGTAATAGTCGTTAGAAGATAAAATTAAAAAAATTATTTTGGTTTTTGTTTTGCAAAATTGTAATGTTTCTGTCCTTGCTAAGATCATGGGAATTACCTTACCCACACTTGAACATTCTTTAAGTAATATTACCTAGAAGAAGAAGACGATAAGTATTGTGTTTGTTGCAACATATGCTGTATAAACAAATGTGCGATTTTTTTAAAAATATCATTTAAAAAACGTGTTATTTACTATGCAATTAGCAAATATTGAAAGTTCTTCGCGAAAGTGTTATTTACCCATGCAGGATACGTCTGTTTACTTAAAACGTACGAATTAGTAACATGATTACCTACAAGAAGGCAACATGTGTTAGCACAGATGAAACAGTTAATTAACATCTACTAAAGTCAAACCAATTAAACCGTTCATAAAACAACCTTGATCAGAATTGGCCTTTTATTGTCCTAGGCGCAAATCTACAAAAAATTTCACTTTCGCAATACAATTTAGAAAGCTATTGTTTAAATTATTGTCTGATGTATGCTGTTGATATAGATTAATTGTTGCTTTGGACTAATGGTACAAGGGTTGCAGTGAATGTAAAGTAATAGTATTTGCAGTGTAATAAAGAAAATCCCTATATATTTATAGGCAAAGCAACGAACATGTTTCATACGAGGTCTGTTCAAAATGTATCGCGAATTTTGTGTTTTTTCAAAAAATCATTTTTTGTGATCTTGTTCAGCTCCTCCGATACCGTTTTTATTTCCTCAATCGTAAGGTAGCGTCGTCCTTTCACGGGCCTCTTCAGTTTCGGGAACAAGAAAAGTCACAGGGGATCAGATCTGGGGAAACGGTGGCTGCGGGATTATTAGTGTGTTGTTTTTGGCCAAAAAGTTCGCGCACAAGCAACGAAGTGTGTGCAGGGGCGTTATCATGGTGCAGAAGTCAATTTTTGTTCTTCCACAAATATGGGCGTTTCTTGCGGATTGCTTTACGCAAATTGCGCATAACTTCTACCCTGTGGCAAGAACTCATAATACACCACGCCCCTACAACCAAGGAAAACTAAGCAAAACCTTCACATTCGACCTAACTTGGCGCGTCTTTTTCCGTCTTGGCTCATGCGGCAGCTTCCATTGGGATGATTGAGCTTTATTTTTACGTCATAACCCTAAAACCCATGATTCGTCACCCTCTGGAGCAAATTTGGGTTCAACAGTTCCTTAGCAGTATTAATGCGATGCTGTTTTTGGTCGAAATTGAGCAATTTTGGTACGAATTTCGCGGTGACCCGTCTCATGCCAAGATCATTGCTAAAAATCGAACGGCAGGAGCCAATCTATATGTTTAGGTCCCCACCAAATTCTCTAACGGTGATTCGACGATCGGCCAATACCATTTTGTTCATTTCATCAATATTAAGGAAAATGGAAAACTATTAGACTCAAACTTTTCTCGCGTTGATTTGTCTGTGATTTAGCTTTAGATTTAATTATGTTTCTCTTTGCTGCATTGTTTTCGCAAGCATGCACCAATTTTATGCGATACTCAACGAGACCTCGTCTTTCAATTTTCAAAAATATAATATTGTTATAGTTCTTTGATTTACCTTCAATTCTATTAGGTTATTCACAAAGAAGATAACTCTAAAATTTCTATCAAAACATAAGACAACAAAGACTTAGAAGCCTTTTATTAATTGAATTTCGTTTATAAATCGATAGTGTTTTTAAAGGAAACTTTAGAAGTTGTAAAATAGCATTTATATCAAAGACCAATTTGTATTCTCCATTCGACTAACAGTTTCAATTAACATTTTCAGTTAAGGTTAAAATAAAATTTATGGCGTGTAGTTAGAAAACGATAGCGTAATTTCTTTCAATGCATTCGACTGGTTTGCTGGGTATTTTTTTCTGTAAAAGGGCACTGAACATGTTGCATGCACCATGTCCGCTCGCTCGTCGTCTATTGTTAAAAACGGCAGTATATTGTTGACATTCCCAAACGAGCATCAGTTTCCGCTGGAAACGACGTGACCTGCACTCAGAACAACGGGCTTCGTTTGTTTTTTTTTTTGCTTTTTAAATATAAACGGCTTTCTTTATTTTCACTTGCTATCCGTGACAATATGACGTTCGACTTGACGGTTAAAGTAAAGTACGTTACAGACTTATATAACACAAGGTGTCTCAAGAACCAATACCTCACGTCGCGTCAGTATTCCGTCGCCCGAGTCCCATATGGTTCTTACTGCATGTTTTTAATTTTTTCAGCGGGGCACGTTTTATGGTAGATGTTGCTATAAATGTCAAATAAACTGAAAGTATATTAACTAAAACACCCTTATCTTAGAGTTTAAGTTCTTGATCAGAAGTTTATCAGATCTCATCAGCGCGCCAGGAGCAGTTTTGATAAATTACTAACTCCTAAAGTTAGACCGTTTACAGGCAGTTTATCGATATCTTGTTGATTGTTGAAAAAAATCAAAATTAAGTATATTTTCTTAGGTTTTCTGAAGATAACGTTAAAGTTCGTACTCAAAAACAATAAGCTTAAGAATTTCTTGTTTTAATTAAATGCTATACCAATTTACCAGTGCTTAGACCTTATGGTAATCAGTAATTAAAACGTTCCTATGTTTTGTATCAGTTGCCGGTATCCATTTGTATAAATATTTCATGTGCTTAATTTTATCTACAGTAAAAATTGCATCTTTAGACCATGTAAAGGATAAATTTTTGGACTCATTGTTCCAGAGGTTTCGTCGACAACTATGGCTAACATCTTCAGTCGTGTCGCGTTGACATCAGAATGAAGGTTATACCTCAATGTCGACAAAGATTGTAACTCGAAGTTTCGTTGGCGAAAGTTATCTCATCAGCGAGATTTCGAGATAGAACCTTCCAGAACTTATTAAGAAGAACCGAATAAGGTTTTCAGTACGTTCCTTATTGATATTTTTTTTTTACGTAAATCTTCTTGAGGAAGATTTGTTAAGATTTTTATAAATTGAATAAATCTCAATTACTCGTTACCTTTCGCGGTCAGTATAAAATGAAAGAGGATTGTGTTTTCATGTCCTTCTGCAAACATTTCGCCATGTTAACAGTCGACATCTTTACTGATTCTGTGTCATAGTCATCAGCGGCTAAAATTTAAATTCCAAAACGAACAAAAATCGAATAGCATTTCTGTTTTCCTGTGACACGTCTTTTTACGACACACCGTACAGCTGTAGTGCATTTCTTCTCAGTTTCCAAAGGAATATAACGGCTGATAATTATTTCAAGTTAACAGTGAAGTCTAACAGTTTTACCAAGTATGATATTTTCTCTTGTAGTATAGAAGCAGACCGGTTATACATATAGAGAAAAATTATCACCTGCAATAATGAATTGTAACTACACGATAAATGCTACAATCGGTTTAAAATTCTGTTTTATATTTTGCCCCCAAGCATAGAACTATTATTAAGGTTCTCTCGTATTTTTTTTTAAATTATTCCTTCCAAATGATCTCCAATATAATCAACAGCTAATATTTATTTTTAGTATGATGTTAAGGCTACACAATGTTTTTATTTTCATTCAACTTCATTATAAAGTGGCTTTAAAGTATTCCACTATAATATTTATCTCGCGCTGGTGAAACCGGCCATATATAATCGCAATGATGATAAGCATAACTGGATATATTTTTTGTCTATAACTTCCAAAACAAATGGGAGCCGATAGTGAGTTAATTTATTCAAACGAATAAAATGCATTTTTATAACTAAGAAATTTAATAATAGATAAATAAGAAGATACTCCGATAATCGAAATGGATTTTCTTGCTTAACGCATCATTGATGTCTCCAGTAACGAAAACGTTAAATATGCTATTAGCATTCGCGTTACTGTTTTAAATAGTGGTATAAACTATAAAACGGTTCCTAAGTGATGCAAAATTCTTTTAGACTGCTAAGGATTATGTATTAATTACATTATAACCTTTATTTTGTCTAGGTATTTTTGATTTCACACTCGAATAAATCAGTGAATACAAAAAGCAGTTATTTTTGGACAAATTAATTTAATGACGCAATTATCCTTAATTACTTAATATTAACATAAAAAGTTGTCGCGATCATTTGTTTAATTTAATTATTATTAAAAAAGTGACACGTTAGTTGCTTGTTAGATGTAGATAGTTAGGTACCTAGGTACTCTTTTAACATTACTTTATTGAGTCATACTAACATCAGGTTTTAACGGTCGATGTCAAAGGTGACCGAAAATGACAAAGCAATAATGTCTACCAAATTGATTTTATCATTAATTTAATTGATGATTTATTTACACTGAACGTTAATTGTGTCTGAATCAATTTACTTAGGTAGGATTGGATACATTTGGATACTTTATCGACATTTAAGCTATTTCTTAATATCCTCTTTGTGGAGGAACGTAACGTAGTCGCACTGAAAATGCAACGGCCGCGGAAGTCTTGCTGATCTTAGTTCCACCATGATTACTTCTCATTTTTTTCTTAAGGTTTGTAATGTTAAAGGACATCATTCACTCCAACGATATATGGAGAAGCCCATCGAGCCGTGCCGCAGTAGATGCTAAGGAAAATGTAAAATTTACTAATTTGTCGCGATTCACTAGTCACGTTTGACAACCTGGCGTTCATTGGACAGATGCTGTGTGAACTTATTCTCCATGTACTTATGTGTATGTACTTGGTGCACGCCATTTCCTCTTCCTCGTCATAAAATCTTAGAGTAATGATACATGAAGTTATGGACTGTACAGAATTCTGAGAAAAAGTTTATTAGGTATATACACGAGTACCTAGAGTATGGGTAGAAATACATATTATGTGGTGGAAATAAAAAAAAAACATGTATACTTTTATACACTCATTGGAAGTGGTAATTTTTGGTGTAACTAATAATTAAGTATTTATTATATTTAAACGTATTTTCGATTACGTATAGAAATAACTTAACCGTGCAGTGCTGTTCGTACTAGCTGAGGAACAATCTACCCAATCAGAAAACAGCGGTGACCGCCGAGACCAGAAATCCTGAGCCTCAATTCTAGCAACAGGGTCACGCTAAAGATACATTTATGTTGGAAATGCGAGCTGCGGACAGAGTAGCGAGAATGTCGAAGCGGCATTTTTTCTAAATGTATGTATTTACGTAAGAGCAACAATTATTACTAGCAGAGCATCTCAAATTTGGCATAAAACATATATATTAAGATATTTCTATATGCATTCAGATAATCAAAAAGTTTTGGTAGATGTTTTCTTAATGCATCGCATAAATGGAAAAATTCGCTCAATTCTCTCCTCTTCGTGGAGACACTATTTGAGAATTCCTAATGAAAGTAATATTTTGTCTTCAGAATCCATCCAATCACACATTAAAAAGCAATGACTTCATGTTTATTCACAGTCGCAATATAAACAGAACAACGCAACGAATGAATTATCATTGCTTTCATCATTGATGCTCTTGGAGCTGCTCTGCTTGCAGCTCGCATTTCTTACTTACCCTAATCCGTACCTGCGCTATCGAAATTTTGTTAAATGTGCGTGCGCAACTTCCGTCGCATGCTAATATTTCCTTCTCAAGGCGTCAAAAGAAGTATAATTTATTTAATAATAGAGACAGATTTTTACGTTGTCAAGAGTATTAAATATAGGTACGTTTTTACGTATTAGATTATTGAAGAAAAAAACTATCGGAAGAAGTTAGAATGTGATTTCGATCTCTTTGGATTTCGTGAGTGTTTACTGTATAACTAAAGAAGGCGTGGTGAATGCCTGCTATAGAAATTGCTGCTAATTATTTATTTGATGCTTCCCGAGATAAAAATGTTCAGTCTCTCAGAGTCTCTGAAAGCGAGACTCGAGTCTGCGTCTCTCATCGAGTCTCTCTGGTGTCGCTGAGAGAGACTGTCGAGTGATTGCCAAAAAAACTGTTTAGGGTCTCTGAATGAGAGACTCGAGTCACTCATAGAGAGATCCTCATGAAAGTATCCAGTCTCTGAACGAGAGACTCGAATCTCTCAATAAGTGGTGTCTCGATAGACATGGTTAAAATTCTAAATTATATAAGTTCAACATATTTCAGAGATCTCAGTCTTTCTAAAAGAGACTTGAGTCTCTCAGTTTTTCAGTTTTATTCATTCAGTCTCTCTGTGAGAGACTCGAATCTCTGAATTAACAATTTTATCGTTCGAGTTTCACATACAGAGACTGTAAGAGATTCATACAAACACCTGGGCAATAACTGAGAGACTGTGAAAGACTCTCTCAGAAACGCTGAAAGACTGAGAGACTGAAAATTTTTCTCTAGGGTTATTCTGCTTAGTTTTGCAATCAAAATCAAAATTAAACATTGCAACGGTCTTGCTGCTATTATTCAAGGTTTTGTACCATTAGTACTTCAAGAAGCCAAATGGTTAAATTCAATTGATTAAATTTTAGAATGTTTACTACCACTGCTTTTCTCAATTTTCATTATTAGTTAAACTGTCCATTGATGTTTTTTAAACACCTCATTTTAAAGAGATATACCCACCATTCGCCTCCATTTTTTAACAATTTCGCAACCAGTCCCATAAAATAGCTTCGTGACTTCGCGTGTATAATAGCCGTATTTAATATAAAAAAATTTAATGTTTTCCACCTTAATCGGGTAACCCGATGCAAGAACAGCATGTAAACATTAAAAGAACAACATAAACTCTACTGTCATTGTACTTTAAATCGAGAAATGTTACACCAAGTGAAAGTTTTAGTTCTTTTCTTGGAACCTGGAAGTGTACTGGTATGCCCCTCGCCCGCTCCTTCTCTTTCGCTCTTTTTGTTTATTTATTTGCTAAAAAATTATTATATTTCTGTTACGGATATGGGGCATATTTCTTTACAAGTTATATTACATTTCGAAATGTATAACGTTTACTATTGCTGTTAGGTAACTATTTTTATGCTAAAGCTAGTTCGAAAAGACATTAAACTCCCATTAAGAAGGTCATTTTTTGGCAAATGTAAGTCAATATCCGTCTATGATATTCTACAGGTTACTCTATCCCATTTATATGTAAATTTGTGACACTTCGTTATCCTTTCGAAGTTAGTAATCTTCTCTTATTATATTTTTTGTAGGTACCTGTTATTGTTCAGATAACGAAGAACTTTTAATCCTTCTTTAAAAAGCAACGTGCAGTATAGTTAGTTGTTATCCATAAATTATGTAAATGGTTACACGTTCAAGCTCAGTAGACTTTTTTTATTGTCCTGAACAAGCCCAGGTACATGTTGTGCAAAAACATTTTTGAGGCCATGGTCTTCTGATAGTAAATGTCATTAATCCCTCGCTCGTGTAGATGCAAATTAAGCTACTTAAAAAAGAGTATTTTTTTTGTGCGGGTAGATACATATAATAACCACTATAAATTTGCTAGGGAGTTAGATATTTTTTTCGGAAATGTCTTGAAAACAAAATGATGAATGTAAAGTTGTCAGTGATGTTAAAATCATTATTTTCCTTTTCAAAATATTAAAGTAATAATTGCTGTTGGTTCATTAGTCAGACAGTTGTCAAAAAGTTTTTAAAATTATTGCTTTTGGTTGATTTATTTGAAGCAGATTTAATATTCTTTTCTTGTAATAGAACACTTTTGTATTTGAAATTTTCAGTTTGCTTTACTAGATTTTAACCTCAGAGTGTTCTTTGTTTTTTTTATTTCTGGTTAGCAAACATGGCTGAAAAATAGAGATAAACTAATTTTTTTCGATTTTTATTTCTTTGAAGATGCTTATACTATTTTTTTTTTTTGCTAAAAGGTCAGTTTATGCGCTGAAGGAAGGGTGTAAGTTCTCGACTTTTCATAGCTCTCACAACTATCGACTCTAGTTCTTTAAAATTCATGACAATCTCGCATGTACGACAGAAAATTTTAGCATTAAAAAAAATTATCGTGTCGGTAAATAGAAGAATTACTAAAAACAAACTTAAGCACCCCGATTAAATGGGCAAGACCAATGCTCAACACGCAGGACTAAGACCAAAGTTACATCAACAAAACCAAAACCAAGACTAGAACTATTTCATCAAGACCAATGCCAAGATTGCGGTAATCTTGGTGTTGGTCCTGCTTGGTCGTCATTGAACAAAATATTTCACTTCTAAGGGTAGAAAATTAAGGTATGTTTGTATTTAGTGGTTTAACTTTTAGGTTAAGTTTACCCATACATATAATAAGCGAAATTTTGAGATTGGTTTTTATTTTCTCTTGGAAAATGATAGACATTTTGAAAAATAATTTTTCATCGTCATAAACATTGGTAGTAGGTATCTACAGAAATGGAAGGAAAACTTAACGGTTTTCCCAATGAATCGGCAGCAGTGATCTGTCTATCAATCTTGTAAATAACAATTGCTCTTCACCTAAGCGCAGGAATTTAAAACAGACAAAGAATCCTAACACGTACCCATAACATTAACTCTTCATGCATGTTTGCTCAGCAGGTGGCTAATAAGCCAAAAATTAAAAATCGCGGACCCAGACCATCCTTGTCGAGGTACCTAACATACAGGTCGAATACCTAACCGCATGATATATCATACAAACGATTCTATCATATAATGAAAAGTTATGTGAATTGTTAATGAAAATGCCTTTCCTCACGCAAGAATCTCGAACGCATTTACAAAGGCAAAAATAAATCAAACAACATATAGATGTGACCGATAAAAATTTTAAAACTTATAGAGTATCGTTAATCCAAAGTTTGGTTTTTAAGGTAGTTTTTATGTGAATTGTTGATGAAAATGCGTTCCTCACGCAAGAATCTCGAAAGCAGTTACAAAAGCAAAAATAAATATCAAACAACATATAGTTGTGGCCGATAAAAATTTTAAAACTTATAGACTATCGTTAATACAAAGTTTGGTTTTTAAGGTAACTTTTACCAGTGTCTATATGTACTAGAAAACAATAACCTGTTTAATTATCATGCAATGATACACTAATTTAGTTTCAACCTTCTAATATCGACGAAAAGTTTTTGAAAATTCATCTGTTACAAAGGAATGACAATATTTGGAGGCGTTCCACATATTGATTGATCTGTCGATTTCTTTTTCTCTAATTTATTCACTTATTTACGGCAGTTAAAGCTTTATTTATAATCTGATGGTTAATTAATACTAAAACAACAGAACCTCTATATTTTCAGTTTAATTAGTTTAATGTCTAGCAATTAATAGTGCCCTAGTCAATAACAAGAACTCTCACTGTCATATCTTTGCTGTATTATCAAGTGCGGTTATGGTTCTCAACTCAACCAAACGTCATACTAGGTCTAATTTTTGAAATAAAAAATTAGGATAAATAATCAGTTCTATAAAATCAATCCTGGTTACGTTAAGCTCCAATTTTTCTGGATCTCGCTCGTCCCTTAATAATATAGGCTTACTGAGCAATAATAATGAAGCTGTAGATTTAGTGTAGGATCTTTTTTTTTTAAATTTAAATCAGATGCAATAACTTCTACTAGTATTCATAATTGCAAATTACGAATAAATAAGGTTATGGCGGAAAGTCTTGAGGATATAAATCAAATTGTTCGGCGATGTCGCAATAGATTTATTTATCAGAGATCCAGTGTTATTGTGATTTTATTTAAATTAAAATTATTTTTACCAGTTAATATCGAATACTCAGTCGCTGAACCCAATTCAGACGCCTGTAAAGTTTTATTTAGTTATAAAAAACACTAAACGGTCAATACTGTATATGTATAATAATTCCTAAATTATGTACTCTAGACACTAGTCTAAATGTCTTTAAATAAATAAAAATAAATAATATTATAGAGCCTTCTAAACTTGTGACTTCATTTAAATTTTCTTGCGGAAAAGAAAACAAACATAAAACTTTTTGTTTCTCATCTATTTGTATATGTTACTTAACTGGCACGAAATTAAGAAGCATTAGGACATTACACCCATTACGACAAGACGTTGAAAACTATTTATAGGGATGTCACTTTTATTTTTACGCGTACACCGCATTTCTACGTAAACCGCATACAACACTAATGACTTGAATTTTAGCTTTCGTGAGGCAGTGAAAAAGAACTAGTTGTTCTTATTTTATGTGTACTTACATGTGTGTGTGTGTGTGTGTGTGTGTATTGTATAATTGTGGAGGCCAAGCCATTATTGACTCCAAGGCCTCGAAGTAGACACTACTTACCGTTTGTTATACCTGTGTGTTTCTGTAAGTTTGTACGTTTTAATTGTACCCATCTGCATTTCGAATATTTTATAACAGCAAAGATTAAAGCGCATTACAATAAATAACATGTATATAATGGTCCCGAGACCGAATTTCAAACAGAATCGTTTTAATATTTTGAAGGTTTGAGCTTCTTGCATCGTTTATGGTGGATTTACGAGCTCAATTAGAACTAAGTGTATGATTTTATTAAAAGCACGTTTGCTTCCAAAGGATTGTTGTAACATCATAATAATGTATTCTTTTATTAGAAAAATCATACTTCTGCAGCTTAAAATTCTGATGGTAAAATCAAAAAAAATATTGCTTTTAATACCCATTATTCATTACTTATTTAGTAAATGAGGAAAACGTAATTATTGACACATTGTAGAAATAATAATACAATAATTTTTAAATTGTTGTAAGACGTAGTGTGTTTATGATTAGTAGTGCCCTAAATTTGTTATTAAAATTATTAATCATTTGAACAACAATTAAAGGTAGATACTGTATGCTGAGGTAATATTGAACTGTAGCAGATAGGCGATTCCTTCAACAAACTTAAGACCTTGAAAATTCCAAATGAAAAACTGGACTAGCATCAAAAGCTACAGCAAATTCTTTTGTTAATTTGCGATGTTAATCCTTCACATAGTTTTTTCGACAAAATTCAGCTTTTGTTTTCACGCATTTCAAGCGTTTAATACTTTTGGTGCAATGACTTACGATGGTTTGGAAGGGAACATGCTGTTTCAATTACCTTCAGACCTTGAACCTTCTACCATATACAATTGTCTTTCCACGGTTTTGGAAATAGACAAAATATATACTTGTACTTCAACCAAGTATTTATCTATTGCTGTTAGCTTTAGCATTGGAGTAGTTTAATAAATAATCTTCTTCAGGAACTATATATATTAGAAAACATGAAAGCCCCCCTCCCCTCTGTATTAAATAATTTAGGTACAATTCAGATAGCTCGTTTGTCCTAATTTGTATTATCTGTTGGTTACTACACTAAATTATATGTTATGTGGATATAGTTCTTGTATTTACTATTTCATGTGAACAAGAATACATCAGTATGGCCGAACTGTTACAAATGAGGAAAATATTGTTGTTGTTGCCACACCCTCGCCGTGAATCGAACTCGGGACCTTTGACCTTACACGCCAATACTCTGACAACAGTAACAAATTTTTCTTCATTACCTTGAAGAAATTTATAGTTGGTATAAATGGAAAATGAATTTCCACATTAATATTTGATATAAGATTTTGATTAACGATTATTTATTACAGTAGAACCTCTTTAACTCGAACATCAAGTTATCAATTAATTAATTTAAGCGAATTATAGAGTTTTTGACTTAGGCGGATTTTAATTCTATTTGTAAAGGTTAAAATGTGGTGTACTTAAGTTGTCGGCAAGTCCTTAAAGTCGATAACTTAGTTTTCTTCGAACTATAGACGTAATAAGTTTCAAATAATCGAATTGTAGAGGTTGTAAAATAAAACATGGCTATCTTCGAGATACAGAGGTCCAATTTAATTTTTAGAGTTATAGAGGGAATATGTGTACCAAAATGGCTTGTAATAGAGAGTTGAAATTTCGAGTAATGGAGGTTTTGGGGCTTGAAGGGAAGCGAGCAAAACATTTTTTTTGAGTTTTGGAAGTTTTCGATTTATCGAGGTTCGACTGTAGTATGATTTTATCACAATGCAAATTTTTAGTGTTTATAAACATTACAGGCTCGTTTCAATGGTTTTAACTCAACCCTCTCATTAAAAGTCCGCCAACCAAGAATTAAAATTTCATTGGTTTAGGGTTTAAACAACTNGTTTATTTATTTAATTTTAAAATGGTTTCCCACTACCTTAACAAATTCAATGTTTGGTAATTCGTGTGCGTCTAGCTTTTTAATGCAATCATCCAGAAAAAACTTTATTAGTTTTAGTTTGTCTTGTATTTGACCAATAGAAGGGTAGTCTGATAAAATTATTATTGTTATTGTGGTGTCTATAATATATGAATAATATTAAGATTAATAAGTGATGTGAGGCTGTATTATTTAAACAACTCATTATGACTTTATAGTGGTAATTAGCACTCAAGGTCCGCCGCCGTTGGGAAACAATTGATATATAATTAGGAGGGAATTCGACATACCGAAAATTTTAACCCTAATTAAAAACAGGCACATGGGAGGAAACTAGGCATTATTCTCATTTGGTGAACGATTTACCTTATCTGTATAGTTAGTGAGCGTTTCAGTGATTAACTACTAAATGTATGTCATTCTATTTTGATGTAAATTTAAAATAAATCTTCGAATATGTGCCATTCAAGATAATTTTTAAGTAGGTATGTAAGTCCGGTACTTTCATCAAAATACCTCGAGAACGTATTCATTAAGGACGACGAATCCGGTTACAAAAGCAACTTGTTTAATAAAGGTGTTGGTACAGACAGGTAAAAAGCTCCCACCTAAATAAATACATCGATTTGTTGTGACAGAAAAACAAACACAACTCATTTTCTAGTTGGTTAATGGTAATTACTATGAGACTTTTAGGCTAAAATGTGACGAAATATGTTTCTAATCTAATAGAAGATAGCTAGGCAGGCTGACTGCGGCCCACTGATTTCTTACGAATATTCAGCAATATTTTCAAAGGTCACAAGAACACTTAGAAATTATCTCAAGTTATATAAAAAATGAGTCATAAAAAACGCAAGTAATTAAATTGCAATTAACTATTTATCTGGTGACGGAACATAATGACATTAGATTACCGAATACTTAATGTAATTATTATTATTGTTTACTGAATATTACGTATCGATTGAAAGTAATAATTTAACAACTGTTTTATGTACCAACATCTAATTAATTAGATAACTACCTATAATTACGAATACGGTTACATAAAACTAAATCTATTTTTTAGGGTTCCATGGTCGAACAGCAACATGAAATCTTGTAGATATCCCACGTATCATGACTAGTTTATTCATTGCTCGCAACAAATTTGATTTCAAATTCATGTGAATTTTTTCCATTTTGAGATATTTTGGAAAAATATAATTGTTGGTTTAAATTTTCCTCGAGAAATATGAAACAAAAATTAAATTAACTCTCATTATCATCATAAAGCCATCAGTCCTAAGACTGGTTGGACACGCACCTCCACTCCTCCCTATCCTGAGCTAATCTTTGCATTTCCGTAAAAGTAGAAGATCCCACATTCTTGACTATTTGAGACTAGTACTCTAATGTAGGTCTACCTCTTTAACTCCTGTTTCTGTCTCTAATATGTCTTTGACTAGAGTGCCTGAGAAGGTGTCCTACCAACCTATCTCTCCTATTTCTTATAGACTTCTGTAGTCCTCTGTTCGCCCGTTCTCTCTAATATCTCTTCATTTCTTATCTTCTCTATCCACGGTATCCTCATTATTCGCCTGTAACACCACATTTCGAACGCTTCTAACCTTTTCTTTTCTTCTGCGCCCACCGTCCTCGTTTCGCACCCATACTGCGCCGCGCTCCAAACATACACCATCAAAAATCTTTTTCGAATTTCTAAATTAATCGCTTGCGAGCATAGAAGTGACTTCTTTTTATTGAAGGCGACTCGACCCTGCGCTATCCTCTGCTTTATATCCCTACTACTCCTTCCGTCCTGAATTATCTAGACTTCCTAGATACCTAAAATCAGCCACTTCTTCTAATCTTTCGTCCCCTACCTTTATATTCGTTCTTTCCCTTTCGTATTTACTTCTTATTAGGAAAGGATATGGTGAAATAGTACCTACATTACGCACCAAGTGAAGAAGGTACAGGACCTTACCTTATAATTTGTCTCCCTCTGGTCAACCCGGGTGGCAATTCACACCCCGTAGGGAATACCGTACGTTCTTGTCTTGATGAATTAATTACTTACAAATTATAATTTGATACCTCAGTTCGGAAATATTATATTGTAAGTTTCGTTTACAATCAAAATTGTGTAACTATTTAATTAATAATTAAACGGGTCTCTAATAGAATAAGCCAAAATAATGGTTAAATTTAAATGAGTTTTGACTTAATATTTAACTTTTTTACATCATTCGAAATAGATTCGTGAGCATGATTATAGGTTGAGTTACGAATTAGATAATTGAAGACAAATTAATTCGGAACCGTTTATAATTCTATCACACGCAAATCTTAGCTTAATGTGTATCATTTATTCGACGATTTTTATATAGCTTAAGGGTAATAACACTGAACTTGAATACGAGATCGCGTTGGTGGGTCGATGGTTACATTGCGTTTGTCGAAGGAAATATTCAACACCTTGATTCATGTAATTCGTTTGGAAATAATGATCGAGTAATTANGAGCCTTCTAAACTTGTGACTTCATTTAAATTTTCTTGCGGAAAAGAAAACAAACATAAAACTTTTTGTTTCTCATCTATTTGTATATGTTACTTAACTGGCACGAAATTAAGAAGCATTAGGACATTACACCCATTACGACAAGACGTTGAAAACTATTTATAGGGATGTCACTTTTATTTTTACGCGTACACCGCATTTCTACGTAAACCGCATACAACACTAATGACTTGAATTTTAGCTTTCGTGAGGCAGTGAAAAAGAACTAGTTGTTCTTATTTTATGTGTACTTACATGTGTGTGTGTGTGTGTGTGTGTGTATTGTATAATTGTGGAGGCCAAGCCATTATTGACTCCAAGGCCTCGAAGTAGACACTACTTACCGTTTGTTATACCTGTGTGTTTCTGTAAGTTTGTACGTTTTAATTGTACCCATCTGCATTTCGAATATTTTATAACAGCAAAGATTAAAGCGCATTACAATAAATAACATGTATATAATGGTCCCGAGACCGAATTTCAAACAGAATCGTTTTAATATTTTGAAGGTTTGAGCTTCTTGCATCGTTTATGGTGGATTTACGAGCTCAATTAGAACTAAGTGTATGATTTTATTAAAAGCACGTTTGCTTCCAAAGGATTGTTGTAACATCATAATAATGTATTCTTTTATTAGAAAAATCATACTTCTGCAGCTTAAAATTCTGATGGTAAAATCAAAAAAAATATTGCTTTTAATACCCATTATTCATTACTTATTTAGTAAATGAGGAAAACGTAATTATTGACACATTGTAGAAATAATAATACAATAATTTTTAAATTGTTGTAAGACGTAGTGTGTTTATGATTAGTAGTGCCCTAAATTTGTTATTAAAATTATTAATCATTTGAACAACAATTAAAGGTAGATACTGTATGCTGAGGTAATATTGAACTGTAGCAGATAGGCGATTCCTTCAACAAACTTAAGACCTTGAAAATTCCAAATGAAAAACTGGACTAGCATCAAAAGCTACAGCAAATTCTTTTGTTAATTTGCGATGTTAATCCTTCACATAGTTTTTTCGACAAAATTCAGCTTTTGTTTTCACGCATTTCAAGCGTTTAATACTTTTGGTGCAATGACTTACGATGGTTTGGAAGGGAACATGCTGTTTCAATTACCTTCAGACCTTGAACCTTCTACCATATACAATTGTCTTTCCACGGTTTTGGAAATAGACAAAATATATACTTGTACTTCAACCAAGTATTTATCTATTGCTGTTAGCTTTAGCATTGGAGTAGTTTAATAAATAATCTTCTTCAGGAACTATATATATTAGAAAACATGAAAGCCCCCCTCCCCTCTGTATTAAATAATTTAGGTACAATTCAGATAGCTCGTTTGTCCTAATTTGTATTATCTGTTGGTTACTACACTAAATTATATGTTATGTGGATATAGTTCTTGTATTTACTATTTCATGTGAACAAGAATACATCAGTATGGCCGAACTGTTACAAATGAGGAAAATATTGTTGTTGTTGCCACACCCTCGCCGTGAATCGAACTCGGGACCTTTGACCTTACACGCCAATACTCTGACAACAGTAACAAATTTTTCTTCATTACCTTGAAGAAATTTATAGTTGGTATAAATGGAAAATGAATTTCCACATTAATATTTGATATAAGATTTTGATTAACGATTATTTATTACAGTAGAACCTCTTTAACTCGAACATCAAGTTATCAATTAATTAATTTAAGCGAATTATAGAGTTTTTGACTTAGGCGGATTTTAATTCTATTTGTAAAGGTTAAAATGTGGTGTACTTAAGTTGTCGGCAAGTCCTTAAAGTCGATAACTTAGTTTTCTTCGAACTATAGACGTAATAAGTTTCAAATAATCGAATTGTAGAGGTTGTAAAATAAAACATGGCTATCTTCGAGATACAGAGGTCCAATTTAATTTTTAGAGTTATAGAGGGAATATGTGTACCAAAATGGCTTGTAATAGAGAGTTGAAATTTCGAGTAATGGAGGTTTTGGGGCTTGAAGGGAAGCGAGCAAAACATTTTTTTTGAGTTTTGGAAGTTTTCGATTTATCGAGGTTCGACTGTAGTATGATTTTATCACAATGCAAATTTTTAGTGTTTATAAACATTACAGGCTCGTTTCAATGGTTTTAACTCAACCCTCTCATTAAAAGTCCGCCAACCAAGAATTAAAATTTCATTGGTTTAGGGTTTAAACAACTTTTTGAACGCTATTTAATGTGGTTTGGGACGTTGGTGGTATTTAATGGAAAGCTCGCCAGAACGAAGACATGAACCATTAACCGTAATGGTTTTGACGAGTACCCCGACTATCCCGGTTATTTGGTACCCCGCAAAATCACTATCCGGTGAATCACCATTAAATTTTTGAAATATCCTGCAGTGGTATGCAACTTGACTCGAAACAAACAAGTAATAGAATAGTAAGTGCGAAATAGCAATGAAACAAATCAAAAGGAGCTGTTTTCGTTTTGTACCTCGTGTATTTCAATATTCAAGCAATTTATGCGTGGAGATTGCTAGTTCATGATCTCCATTACTTTATGATTTAAATGCGGTCTCAACACATAGATTTTAGCTTACGGCTGTTGCGGCTGCGGCTGCAGCTGCGGCAGCGTCGGGGTTCGCGTTACCTTTTTTACGGCCGCAAGAATTTCAGTGTCACTGAAAATGAATTCAGCCGACGATATACACGTTGAAGGAGAGAACAAAGGCAACAATTAACAGGAACATGCCTGACTGCCTTATCGGCCACTGTGTATTCGCTGTAATTAAACGCAGGCAACGACAGAAGCACCGGCCGAGATGTTAAGTGCTAAGTAACGAGACAAAAAAGACCAAGTGCATTTCCTGAAGTAGAAAGTCATGAGCAAAGTAGCAGCAGCATATAATTATGGATGAGATTGTCGAAAGGGGAGTTTTAACCATTCGCGTCCGCTCCGCGCTCAGCGCGGTCTTAAACGCGGAATTGCATTTACAACGGGCGTCCTATTCAATAAGAATCAATGAATCAACTTGTTTGTAAAATAAATGATTGCACGAAATTATAATCATTAAAAGAACGGAGTGAATGCAGTGCAGAAATACAAATAGTTGCGGTTAAATTATCCTCTATCCTAGAGGAGGAAAATTCTGAAAGATACTTGCTTTTAAACATACATGCAAGTTAGATATCTTTTAGAAGTGAGTTAGTTTAATATGAAATATTATTCTGAAAATTCATTTTTGAATTTTCAACCCACTACACACTACCTCAAATTAATGAGGGAAAAATTGTTGCTGGCGGGGTGTGTGACAACAGCAATAATTTTCCCTCATTAATTTGAGGTAGTTTGTAGTGGGTTGAAAATTCAAATATGCATTTTCAGAATAATAATGAATACTTGCTTTTATTTCGCTAATGTAATTATATTTAGCAGTTCTAATTGTTCTATTTGACAAAAGAACAGATAGTTTTGATAGTATTTGAAATCAGTTCAATCCACTACATTATTTTAAATATTAATTGAATGCCGGTCATATTAAATTTTAAATAAATAACTTTTTTTATCTATTTCAACAACCTCGAAATTATCTAAAAATTTTTGAAATTTATCAACTAAAGTTTATTATTTTGTTTGTTTAAATAGCTGATAAGCACTTTCCTCAAAATTATATGTTTATGTTTGTAGTTTCAGTTATCAAGTGATGTCAAAAATTTTTAATCAGCAAGTAGATTCGCCGGGATTCGTTTTCAGAAAGTAAATATCCACACAAGTGGACCTTGTTGGAGCATACGTAATCTTAAAATGTGGCATCGTGCTACAGATGGCGTTTACTGCGCCACTTGTAGTATTTTCTAAAACGCACTGTTAAGACAGCAGGTAAAAGTTGGTCTGTGTTCTGTCGAGCTGCCTGCGACGCGCTGATGAGATCCAAATAATCGAAATCGCGATCCGCGTCTGGCAGTTTCGACAGAATACAGACCACTTCGAATTATTTTAATTTTTAATCTATTGATCTCACTTTGGCACAGTTTCTAACAATTTGTGTCGATTATTAATTGACGACAATTTTCTTCCATGGGTTATAATTCTCGAATAGTTTAAATAGATATTTAGTGATCGACTGACAAACCCAAACTCTTACTGGACTGAAGAATCTTGAACGTTATAAGAGATTCCCCACATTTTTTAGGACACTGATCGAAATACTTGTATGAAAATGCCCTAATATACTATCAGAAGTCAGTTCTACCTTCGAACATGTCAGAACTTTCTCAATTCCTTTGATCCAGTTTACTCTAGAACCTTCTACCTAGAAATAATTCTAGATATTCGAGAACATTCTAGTTAAGGACCATGCTAAAATCATTCAATAACATTCCAGTACATTGTTACTTTTTCGAATCAAGTGATTGGAGGCCGATGGTCGAGCGGTAAACCTACTGACACACCAAATTTTCAATATTATGGGAGATTCCAAGCATTCTGCTTTAGGTCGACCACTTTTAACCTCCATATCTCTCACGCAACCACAGCTACCGACATGTAACTACAATGGTGTCTACACTAGGTACTGGTGGCACACATCGATTTTTATTTATATATATAATGATTTGTGACTAGAAGTCTTACAATGTTCCATATACTATTAATCAATTTTTTCAATAGGTTTCCCCCTTTATCTTAAAATTTAAAGCGTTTTCTTTTTTAACCCTTTCTATTAACAAGTTTTGTTACTGTTGCATGCTTACATAAAGTTGATTTTCATCTAACGACAAACAAAAATGGTTCGGTGCTTGTAAGAAAAGTGACAGGATATACATAGAACATGAAATTAACAAAGAATAAAAGAACCGACATCCCTTCATAAACGAACAAGTC
>NW_020442445.1:1400229-1412739 GCF_000699045.2 Agrilus planipennis
GTTTATTTATTTAATTTTAAAATGGTTTCCCACTACCTTAACAAATTCAATGTTTGGTAATTCGTGTGCGTCTAGCTTTTTAATGCAATCATCCAGAAAAAACTTTATTAGTTTTAGTTTGTCTTGTATTTGACCAATAGAAGGGTAGTCTGATAAAATTATTATTGTTATTGTGGTGTCTATAATATATGAATAATATTAAGATTAATAAGTGATGTGAGGCTGTATTATTTAAACAACTCATTATGACTTTATAGTGGTAATTAGCACTCAAGGTCCGCCGCCGTTGGGAAACAATTGATATATAATTAGGAGGGAATTCGACATACCGAAAATTTTAACCCTAATTAAAAACAGGCACATGGGAGGAAACTAGGCATTATTCTCATTTGGTGAACGATTTACCTTATCTGTATAGTTAGTGAGCGTTTCAGTGATTAACTACTAAATGTATGTCATTCTATTTTGATGTAAATTTAAAATAAATCTTCGAATATGTGCCATTCAAGATAATTTTTAAGTAGGTATGTAAGTCCGGTACTTTCATCAAAATACCTCGAGAACGTATTCATTAAGGACGACGAATCCGGTTACAAAAGCAACTTGTTTAATAAAGGTGTTGGTACAGACAGGTAAAAAGCTCCCACCTAAATAAATACATCGATTTGTTGTGACAGAAAAACAAACACAACTCATTTTCTAGTTGGTTAATGGTAATTACTATGAGACTTTTAGGCTAAAATGTGACGAAATATGTTTCTAATCTAATAGAAGATAGCTAGGCAGGCTGACTGCGGCCCACTGATTTCTTACGAATATTCAGCAATATTTTCAAAGGTCACAAGAACACTTAGAAATTATCTCAAGTTATATAAAAAATGAGTCATAAAAAACGCAAGTAATTAAATTGCAATTAACTATTTATCTGGTGACGGAACATAATGACATTAGATTACCGAATACTTAATGTAATTATTATTATTGTTTACTGAATATTACGTATCGATTGAAAGTAATAATTTAACAACTGTTTTATGTACCAACATCTAATTAATTAGATAACTACCTATAATTACGAATACGGTTACATAAAACTAAATCTATTTTTTAGGGTTCCATGGTCGAACAGCAACATGAAATCTTGTAGATATCCCACGTATCATGACTAGTTTATTCATTGCTCGCAACAAATTTGATTTCAAATTCATGTGAATTTTTTCCATTTTGAGATATTTTGGAAAAATATAATTGTTGGTTTAAATTTTCCTCGAGAAATATGAAACAAAAATTAAATTAACTCTCATTATCATCATAAAGCCATCAGTCCTAAGACTGGTTGGACACGCACCTCCACTCCTCCCTATCCTGAGCTAATCTTTGCATTTCCGTAAAAGTAGAAGATCCCACATTCTTGACTATTTGAGACTAGTACTCTAATGTAGGTCTACCTCTTTAACTCCTGTTTCTGTCTCTAATATGTCTTTGACTAGAGTGCCTGAGAAGGTGTCCTACCAACCTATCTCTCCTATTTCTTATAGACTTCTGTAGTCCTCTGTTCGCCCGTTCTCTCTAATATCTCTTCATTTCTTATCTTCTCTATCCACGGTATCCTCATTATTCGCCTGTAACACCACATTTCGAACGCTTCTAACCTTTTCTTTTCTTCTGCGCCCACCGTCCTCGTTTCGCACCCATACTGCGCCGCGCTCCAAACATACACCATCAAAAATCTTTTTCGAATTTCTAAATTAATCGCTTGCGAGCATAGAAGTGACTTCTTTTTATTGAAGGCGACTCGACCCTGCGCTATCCTCTGCTTTATATCCCTACTACTCCTTCCGTCCTGAATTATCTAGACTTCCTAGATACCTAAAATCAGCCACTTCTTCTAATCTTTCGTCCCCTACCTTTATATTCGTTCTTTCCCTTTCGTATTTACTTCTTATTAGGAAAGGATATGGTGAAATAGTACCTACATTACGCACCAAGTGAAGAAGGTACAGGACCTTACCTTATAATTTGTCTCCCTCTGGTCAACCCGGGTGGCAATTCACACCCCGTAGGGAATACCGTACGTTCTTGTCTTGATGAATTAATTACTTACAAATTATAATTTGATACCTCAGTTCGGAAATATTATATTGTAAGTTTCGTTTACAATCAAAATTGTGTAACTATTTAATTAATAATTAAACGGGTCTCTAATAGAATAAGCCAAAATAATGGTTAAATTTAAATGAGTTTTGACTTAATATTTAACTTTTTTACATCATTCGAAATAGATTCGTGAGCATGATTATAGGTTGAGTTACGAATTAGATAATTGAAGACAAATTAATTCGGAACCGTTTATAATTCTATCACACGCAAATCTTAGCTTAATGTGTATCATTTATTCGACGATTTTTATATAGCTTAAGGGTAATAACACTGAACTTGAATACGAGATCGCGTTGGTGGGTCGATGGTTACATTGCGTTTGTCGAAGGAAATATTCAACACCTTGATTCATGTAATTCGTTTGGAAATAATGATCGAGTAATTACACGTTTTGTTTGAATATTTCCGATGCTTTTATCATTAATAATCATCCTCGGCGTCATGGCAAGCTTAGCCAGACTTTACTTGTCTACCATAGATTTATTGCTTATATTTCAAAAACCAAAAATATGCTCATCTTTAAAATTTTTTAATCATCCTCGTTTGAAACTTAGTTTATTAGAGGGCGAGAAAACGAACGATTTTTGCGGTCACGCTCTTACGAAATCATTACAGTTTCAAGAATTGTAACGTTTTTACATTTTATTGCTTTTGTAACTAAAACTAACACCTAACACAGCAAAAGTGTTTAGAACTATTTTATAAAGCTCACAGACGTAATTGTCAAGCACGAGTTCGATGTACAAACGGTGTAGCTCATTAGAGAAAACGGATAAAAATATACTCAACAAAAAAGTTTAGTGACTCTTAGTTACACTTTAACACTTACATTATTAAAACCTTTTCAGTAAAAAGCGCATATCGAAATTAAAATGTCGTATTATGTCCAACAAATGATTTCTTAATTTTTATAAGGACAGCATGTGCGAAAACTGGTTTAAAACACTTTAAAGTCCGGTTAGGTAAATACTAATACAGTATCCTAATACCTCACTTTTTAAACTGTTTGTATATTTTCAGAACGTTCTTTTAGTAAAATAAATATTTATTCAAAGGAAATTGCAAATATGAACTTTACATGGGTGCTAATATTCAATAACGGATAACGGTACCGTTTATACACCGTTTAATTAACTTCCTGCTTAACCGACAAAGAAAGGAGATATTTTTTTTGTATGACCATGCACAAATACCTTTTTATAGAGTAGTCCGATTTTGATTGTTCTTTCTTATTTGATACGGTATAGCGCAAAGTTGATGATAGCATTTGAATACGAAAGAGCATTCCAACCCTAAGGGTAGAAAAATAAAGAATAATTGATTGATTGACCCTGAACACTGAATTTTTACCTGGTATCACGCATAACATTAAACTGGGTCATTCGATTTCGATTATTTTTGTATTGAACAGGAAGTACCTAAAAGTTATTCCTATTAAAAAAATCCAGCCCTAAGGGTCAGTAGGGGATGATTGATCTTTACTTACTTAATTTTTGTCCATATGCCATAAAAAATTGCAAAATAATTTTAACAAAAAAATTAAACCGACGAAAAAAGAAACTGAAATGCAACATATAACATTAAAACAAACCTTTTTAATTTTCAATTAATAACTAGCTCCTGAACTAGTGCAGGTAATATCAAACGAATTTTTACGGGATACCAAACATGTAATCCATTAGGATCATTAAATTACTTTAATGAAGTAATCAAATTGAAACAACATAAGCGAAAAACGAAAACATTCCAAAAATAGAAGGATGCATGTTAATTTGTTTATTTAAAATTTCGTAAGCTATTTCCCTAATGGCCTTCAATTTTGCAAGAAGTTTTTAAACATAAATCATATTATTTGTAATGTTTTATTGAATTGTCTCTGATGTTTTCCGCTACTTTTAATGGATACGCTTTTAGGGCGATAAAATTGTTTACGAGAACAGTAAAATTTCTTACAAAACCGGCGGTTTCGTTTCATTTGTAGGTAAATCGATGTCGGCCTGAATTGAGTAAATTCTTTAAGTAAATTTGCTGAGTACTCTTTACGAGGGTAAAGGACCATTCAAGGCCGAGAGAAGGCTATTGAAGTGCCTCACGGTTCACGTGTCTGTATGTTTGTAAGGTGTGTGCATTTGCCTGTATAACTGCGCGTAATTATGGCGCTTGTGCAATTTTCCATTACCTATGTAGTCTTAAGTAGTATGCGTGAAAGAAAGTGCTTAGAACACACGTTCTTACTTACAACTAGACTAATATGATTGATTAGAGGGTGATTACCGATTCATATATCTTGGTTTAATTGGATTGTCAGGTACATTAGGTCCAGGATAAACGTAAAAAGGATAATTTACAAAGCACAGATTTATAACATTATCACTATCGCCTAATTTATACTGACACAACTTTCAAGATTTGCTATAAAAATTGGATAGATTAACAACGCAATATTACCTACTTGACCTGCTTTTGAACTATCAATCACATGTAGATAATGTTAAAATATTAAACAAGAACGAATCATGCAATATTAATTTGAAATCATCTTTTCGATTTAAATTTTACCCATTACAATTACAATTACAATTATTGCTGTTGTCACCTCTCATAGTTTAGTGGTAGAACATTGGTGCGTAAAGCCAAAGGTCCCGGGTTCGATTCCCGGTGGGGGCATGACAACAGCAACAATTTTTCCCTCATTAATTTGAGGTAGTTTGTAGTGGGTAAAATTTAAATCGAAAAAATGATTTCAAATTAATATTGCATATTAATCCACTATTAGTAACTAACCATGTCATAGAATTTCATATATTTAAGAACGAATCATGTTCTTGGTCAGTAATATATTTAATCTCATCAGCACGCAATTGGTAGTCTCCATAAATCACCGTCCAGTAATTGAAATACTCCAATTAGCAACAAATAATTTGGTTAATTTCATTCTTAAGAATTGCTTTTGAAACGATTCATAACAACAAAGACAATATTTTTAGGGGTAGATAGATATATGTTATTTCCTTTTAAAATCAAGACAAAGGATTCAACTTTTTGGCGGATTTTAATGAACTTTCAGTTATGAAAACATGTATGTGTCTATCCAGGTATAATGAACTTGAAAAATAATTTTAATTACTTCTTGGAATGAAATGTTTGTTGCAAAATAGACATCGCTCGAAGAAAAAACGCCAATCACCCTGGACGTTCAACTATTCTGGTTTATAGATAGATTTAATTATTGGGCGTAATGTTATCATATGTGTGTATATATATTTTATTACAGGTAGGCACATAATACTCGTATATGATCAAGAACTGACTGCTGAGAATATAGTAATTATAACATGTCAGTTAAGCTCACGCTTTTGAGCTCATGGCATAAAGGAAGTTGAAGAACATCCACAAAAAACGGGGTTGACGATCAACATTTAATGGACGTATTTTTTGCAAATTTTTAAAGTGTAAGCCACACTGTATAGGTTCAATAGCTATTTCTCGATTCTTCCACTAAGTGTATTGTCCTCTGTTAGAGGTTACAAAAAGGGCAAGGCTAAATAATTATAAATAGTAAATCCAGCGTCCATCACTTGTGGGTCTACCTTTTTAAAACACCAATTTGGTATAATTTTTTAAAGAAACTAATATGATAAGGATCGTTTTGGCACATTCTGAGCCAGAAAAACAAACATTATCTATTCTAAAACTGGAATTGCCACTTTCGTATCTGAAAGTCGAAATTGTTTTTTCATGCACCTGCAAGTAGACTGCTGAAAGCAACTCGGAAAAAAATCCAAAATTCATTTTTGGACGATTTATTTTTGATGGAATGTTTTGCGTTTTTGATGTTTTTTAAAGTATGAAATCAACTGGGCATATTTTTTCAGTAGGTTCTTCACTCTTGTGTGCGAATAATACTATGATTAACCTACCAGGTAAAAAGTGCTTGTCTTAATATTATTATTAGAAAATGAGCTTTAGAATAATATATTTTTAAACTCGGCAAGGCCCTTATCATAAAATTATGGAAATAATATCAAATTGTTGTTTTATCACTGTTCTTAATGAAATTACATCAGTTTGAATTTTTTTTATGTTTTCGTGGAAGAGGGGAAATCTTGAAAAGACACCCAGCGGTCCGTACGACTGCGTAGTGTCGGATTCCCGAGGAAAGTCTCCTCGCACCTACCGACTAAAATCAGTTTGAATACATTCAGTAACCTAATGCATATTTTTTTATTTGTTCGTTCCTTAACCTTTAACACAAAATACATTAATTATCAAAATTCCATTCAGGTAAAAATCAGTTATAATCAATGGGCCAACGTTTTTCCCTTGAGTTTAGGGCTTCCTCAAGGTAATTAAGTTGTTAATACACGTGTTAAATTTGTGTATAGTGATGTTACATGGCCTCCACGTGCATTAACAACTCGATTATCTCGAGGAAGTCCTAAACGGAAGGACAGTTGATTGATAATAAATACTGATTTTTTACCTCAATCAGGTTCTGATAAATTACACACTATTTTACCAATAAAAATAATATTTACTACATTCGAAACGAAAATATGAATTAAAGTCATCAATGATCTCAAAAGAGTGAAAAACTAAACTGACTTTAACCAGGTATGCAATAACTGTAACAATTTAGGTTCAGTAGATGACACCATTTTGTTTTGTTTGTTGAATTGTATATAAAAACATTGCGGCATTTCTTTGATTGTTTGTTAATAAACGGTACTTGACGTACGATCAGCACGATATTTCAGGGAATTCGTCACAGGCATCTACCATTTTTTTTTTAACAATACAAAATGAATAACAGGTGGAACTTTACGTTTCGTACTAGAAAAACCGCTAGGTTTTCAATCAACTATCTCGTGTAAACAATTACTTGGTTATATTGTTTGCTGTGTAGGTTGGCATAACATTCCTTTCTTATTGGTCCATCCACTATGCCGCGGTTATAAGAATAGAATAATTCCTGTGGAGATAAATCAATTGCACAAATACAAATCACGGTCGCTAATGCGGAGGCGCACCTGAACTCCTGTGACGGTCATGCTGCCTTAAATATTATGAATATATTGAAACGGGTTATCGAAGTGGGAGATACAAGGAAAAACAAAAAACTGTATTGTGTATATATTTCAGTAATGTAGTAAGTAGGATTACGAAACTGCTATTTGTCATAAATTGGGTAAATTTATTCGACTATTTCTGAATTTTAAATTTAAATATATAATAAAAACAATTCTGTTTTGGGTAGCTAGTTTTTATTTAAATATTCAAATNTATTGATCTCACTTTGGCACAGTTTCTAACAATTTGTGTCGATTATTAATTGACGACAATTTTCTTCCATGGGTTATAATTCTCGAATAGTTTAAATAGATATTTAGTGATCGACTGACAAACCCAAACTCTTACTGGACTGAAGAATCTTGAACGTTATAAGAGATTCCCCACATTTTTTAGGACACTGATCGAAATACTTGTATGAAAATGCCCTAATATACTATCAGAAGTCAGTTCTACCTTCGAACATGTCAGAACTTTCTCAATTCCTTTGATCCAGTTTACTCTAGAACCTTCTACCTAGAAATAATTCTAGATATTCGAGAACATTCTAGTTAAGGACCATGCTAAAATCATTCAATAACATTCCAGTACATTGTTACTTTTTCGAATCAAGTGATTGGAGGCCGATGGTCGAGCGGTAAACCTACTGACACACCAAATTTTCAATATTATGGGAGATTCCAAGCATTCTGCTTTAGGTCGACCACTTTTAACCTCCATATCTCTCACGCAACCACAGCTACCGACATGTAACTACAATGGTGTCTACACTAGGTACTGGTGGCACACATCGATTTTTATTTATATATATAATGATTTGTGACTAGAAGTCTTACAATGTTCCATATACTATTAATCAATTTTTTCAATAGGTTTCCCCCTTTATCTTAAAATTTAAAGCGTTTTCTTTTTTAACCCTTTCTATTAACAAGTTTTGTTACTGTTGCATGCTTACATAAAGTTGATTTTCATCTAACGACAAACAAAAATGGTTCGGTGCTTGTAAGAAAAGTGACAGGATATACATAGAACATGAAATTAACAAAGAATAAAAGAACCGACATCCCTTCATAAACGAACAAGTCACGAATGTACAAAGCGTATACAGTCGATGCGTTCAACAATTAAACTGAAAACATGCATGAAGTTCTTCAAACGTTCTTGATCACAAAAAGTAAAACGAAAACCAGTCAGTCAGTCACTCAGTCAGGAACTTAATTAGTTTAATTAATAGCAGAGTCTTTTTATAAAAGCTTTTCTTCTCAGTTTGTCTTCTTTTCGTACATCATTCGAATTTATAGAACATATAAAAGTAATAATGGATATGTAATAGTTATATGCGAAAGTGTTTATGTTATTAATAGAAATTCACTTTTGATTACACTTCACCTTGAAAACTTTATTGGGTGTACATACAGACGTAAATATACACAATTACAAACTAGGTGGTCGTGACCATAGACTGACGTAATAAATGCAAATGCATATTGAATTTGCTTCTGTAACACTTTTATTTATAACTCCTGATTTACCGAATGTACAATAAAATTACATTATTAAAAGTACCACGTATTCCTATTGATAATGCATACGGTAATGACGGTAATCCAGGATAAAAAGTCCTTAAATTGACAAACAAATGCATCATTTGACGGTGATGCCGAATTCCCTCCCGCAGATAGNTTGTGTATATATTTCAGTAATGTAGTAAGTAGGATTACGAAACTGCTATTTGTCATAAATTGGGTAAATTTATTCGACTATTTCTGAATTTTAAATTTAAATATATAATAAAAACAATTCTGTTTTGGGTAGCTAGTTTTTATTTAAATATTCAAATCAAAAAATACTGACTCGAATAAGTGTATCTTTGGAGTACGACTCTGTCGGGGTGAAAAAGGATGAAGGTGGGAGGATGATTAAAATACCGTCGATAGAAATCTTTATAAATGAGAGGGTATTGGAAATAGTAAAAAAAAAGAAAGGCATTATTGAAGTCAATAAGGAAAAGGACAGGCAAGATACTAGAACTTCTGAGACATTAAGGGGAAAAGAAATATTAGAAGTAGAAACAGATTCTAGTTTTCAAGAAATGCGAAAATTCGTTCAGGATATTAGAAAGGAGATGCATGTCCAGCCAGTTGTTCCTGTCGCTGGATGTCGTTCTCCTTTTTTATTATAATAGTGCACATACTATAGGTAAAAAAATACTAGGAGCACACCAATGCATCTTCGAAATGAGTTCGCTTCAAAATTTAATCCTAACGTGATACGCTCCAGATTTAGAAGATCTTACGTTTACTTCGATCAAAAAGCTTTCATGAATCTTCACATGCACGAGAGGTAGGCCTTATTGGATTCATATTGTACATTTTAAAAGTATTAACTCTGGTGTTGACCAAATAAGAACTTACTTACTTTTAATTTTGATTGGGACTGTGACTATATTGAAATGGTATAGCACCCATGTGAGATCAAATATCTAGGACAAATCCAGGAAAATTGGAATAAACTTAAGTATTTTTCAATAAATGGTCCAACTGAAACAAGAGGTATACCTAACTAGTTTACAATCTCATAAATCTTCACTACTCAAATGTACGAATGGGGGACCTTATTGAATTCATTTTGTACTTTTCTAAAGCATTGAGTCTGACGTTGACCGTTGATGGAATCCCAGCTACCAATGATGGGACGCAATCCTAAGCCAGAGTTGATTAGATTCTGAACTACCTATTCCAGGATTCCACCATCCTAAAGATATTCCAACACCATTTGGGCAGAACAAGAAAAAGGGACGGAGCAAGTTCTTACTTTCAATTTTGATTGAGATTGTGATTAAATTGAAATGGTATAGCACCCATGTGAGATCGAATATCTAAGACAAATCCAGGAAAACTGGAATAAACTAAGTATTCTTCAATAAACGGTCCAACTGAAACAAGAGATATACCCAACTAGTTTAAAATCTCATGAATCTTCACTATTCACATGCACGAATGGTAGACCTTATTGAATTCATTTTGTACATTTCTAAAACATTGACTTTGACGTTGACCATTGATGGAACCCCAGATGTAATAATACAGAAACCAATGATGGGACGCAATCCTAAGCCAAAATTGATGAGATTCTGAACTACCTTCACGTTTCCACTATCCTAAATACATTCCAACACCATTTGGGCACAACAAGAAATACGGACGGAGTAAGTTCTTACTTTCAATTTTGATTGAGATTGTGACTAAATTGAAATAGTAAAGCACCCATGTGAGTATTGTCCATAAGGGAAATTTTAAAACTATTCATCAGATTTGACTTGCGTATCCGAAGGATTCTTCTGTTGCATTTCCGATTCTTTGTACTTTTAGCCTTTTCTATTCGTTGTTCCGTATAAATACATAATAGCTTCAACGTAAAGCATCACTATGGCATAACAGACTGAATTCTATCAGGTAGTAACAACGTCTTACACGTACATACGATACATACGGAAATAAGTATGTACGGACTGTTCAGAGTTATTTCAATTATGAAAGCTCTAACGGAACACGGCGTCTACTCGAAGCATAATGGTAAACAATTGTTCGGCCGGACATTTTCAACGGTACATCGCAACATTTTCGACGCTAATGAGCGACTTTTTATGTTATCATTAGGCGACGTACTGCGGGACCGCACTCCGATCGCTGCGAGATCGCTCTGGCCGTACGATCAGGAAACGAAACGAATAATTTGCTGGCTATGTATGTAGGTATGCATGTATCTACACGTATATGTGGCTTGGATTAGTTGATGTTCGAAATTAAGTGATCCAATCAAAATCCGAATAAAAAAATTGTTTGCTATTCTGTAGGAAGGCAAGCGGCGAACGAATTTTGTGGTCGAAGCGCTTCCCACGTGTGCGCCAACAAAATAACGAATCGGTTTTTAAATTTGATTTAAGACAGTTGTACCGACTAATAGCATAACATTGTGAGAAAGTAACGTGGATTAAAAGCACGACAGGACAAGATTTAAAAGCCACTCGACCGATACTAAATCAAAGCAATCGCATATTTTAGGCTGCGCTCGACCTTGAAAATAATTTAGGCTCGCCAACCAACTGGGAGATTCTTAGAGATAAGCTTTAAGAATTCGTGCTTATAATTATTAGAAATAAAAGAAAATGCTATTAGGTAATATATACGTACAATGTTGTGGTCCTAACGCAATTGAATTGTGAAATTTTTAAGCATTTGGGTTCCTCTACCTCCTTGTTCATTTATAGAAAATGCTTTGTTTGTATATTTAATTGGTATTTAAGAATAACGCAATTATTCTCAGATTAGTACAATTGAAATTCAAAGTCAGTCAAAGAATGCATAGATGATTTCGAGAGTTTCCAATGCTTTGGATTTCGTTACAGATTTTCATCTTGCGATATATTGCGTAGCAAACTCGATTGCAAACTTTTTAAATTTGAAATAATTAGCAATTATGACTACTTATTCGGTTATCTTTATTAAGTTTAACGAAACTCAAAAAATATTCATATTCAGTTTTCTCCAAATAATTGTTAAATTTTTCCAATAAAACCATTGAAGGCTTTAGTCAAGTATTTCCATTAAGTACCCCTTCTTTACATAAAATCGTTTACAAATTCCTATTAAAAAGTATTGCAATATTAAAATTTTTTGTAAATCAATAAGAATCTCTGGTTTGACTACTCTTCCTTCTAGAGTTTTACATTTTTATTCAAACGTAAATAAATTACATGAGTTAGGAAATGAACATGAAAAGTAAATTATGATTTCAATTTTGAAAAAAATTATTTGTGGTATAACCGTAAGCGTTTCAAAACAAGCGGGCAATTTAGAAAACATCAACGTACTGTTTTTGATTGACGTATCAAATTACTTTTACTTGGTTGTAACTGGTCTGATTGCTAATTCGAAGTTCGTGACGGTACGAGTACAAGTGAAAGTTTATGCCACATTTTAATTGAAGACCAAAGTAGTAATACGAAATTTCGTAACTGGATCTTCCAAAATACGTCACTTATTACATTGAATCAATCGAACAAGCAAATGCTCTTTAACTTAATACTGCTTACGTTTAATATCCTTTTTTTTTTAATATATTTATTTATATAAAAACGTAAATATGAAGGATTTACCTATAAAATAATTCGAAGTGGTCTGTATTCTATCGAAACTGCCAGACGTGGATCGCGATTTCGATCTTTTTGGATCTCATCAGCGCGTCGCAGGCAGCTCCGACAGAACACAGACCAACTTT
>NW_020442445.1:1412910-1416424 GCF_000699045.2 Agrilus planipennis
ATGAGATCCAAAAAGATCGAAATCGCGATCCGCGTCTGGCAGTTTCGACAGAATACAGACCACTTCGAATTATTTTATTCGATTAAGCTAACGTGCCTATCACGTTGAGGTTGGCTATGCCGGGATTCGTTTTCAGCAAGTAGATATCCACACAAGTGGACCTTGTTGGAGCGCACGTGATCCTAAAATGTAGCATCGTGCTACAGATGGCGTTTACTGCGCCATTTGTAGTATTTTCTAAAACGCACAGGTTTACCTATAGTATCTATGATTATTAAAATGCTTTTTCTCCAAAATTTTATATTCTCAATTTATAAAGTAAGGAGCATATCTTCGAAACAAAAAGTGAATTGCCTTTTTTTAGATCATAGACAGCAATATAAACTAGCGGGGGTTTAGGGGGTCGACTGTTAAGAGGAAAACGATGAGATAATATAAGCCTATATTCCATTGGCTACCAGCACTGTGCATGTGCAGTATATCAGCGGCTTTCAGACAATCTTCTGATGAAGTATCGCAAGCAATAAAATCTAGGCACCACTACCCCTTATCAACCCATGATAGGCTTCTCTCTCCCTCATCAATAATGGCGTTTTATGGTCCATCCTTATATTCGTACGTCTACGGTTTAGATATGTTTTTTTGTAGCGTATTGTTGTTGTGAATTCATTTATTTATAGTACATTTGTTGCTTTTAAATGACAGTTATTAAATTACAGTAAAAAGCTGTAAATTTCAAAATAAGACAAACTTGTTTTTAATAATAATAGCCTAATCTCTAATCTATACGTTCGTCTAACGCTGTTTATTGAATTTCTGCAGGTAATTTCTATTTTTAATCGACCTTTGGTTGACAATGATGATGATATTTGCTTGTGTCCGTAATTTGCATAAACATTAATACGTTTGCAAATAAAGTGAATCAGCTATTATGTGGGTATATAGTTAGATGTTCTAATAGTTCATTAATTTTAGTTACCTCTATCCGTTACTTTTCCATTTTTTTTTCTCTACGAAAATAATTACGGTTTTTGTAATTTCTTGCCTAATTATAATCATTAGCAATAAATTGATAATTATCTTTCATATAATAAGTTACACTCCTATCGTGTTATTGTATATTTTTTATCATTAATTAATTGATTAATTACCGTAAGAAATGACTCACTACTATCGGACTTAAGCTAATTAACCCGCACACCAAAATGTTTCTAAAGTAACTTTAGCTAATTTTCTTTAATTCGTGCACACTTTGCAACCCCAACCAACATAAAACGCTTCAATCAATGTTACAAAAGTTTTCTATGCTGTAATTTGTACTTAAGAGGACCTTATTGGTGCAGATATCAAAACTATGATATAGTCGTATCAAAAAGTAATTTTCCATTTTATTAAAAGACTTTTTCGGTTAATCAGAGTGCGTTTTGATTTTACGAAGACCAACTTTAGAAATTCCTCTTGGTCTTCCAATGTATTTCACATTCCATAAATAACGATGGCATCGTTTGATTTTGGTTTTTAATAGAAGTCTCATAACAAATAAATAAATAATTTACCGCTTAACGACTACGGATGACAAAAGTTGGTATCTGTCCTTGCAACTAATAACTCGTATGGTAAATGTTATGCGACTACGTGGAGGCAGCTATGCGCCCACACTCGTCTAAAAAAGGCGAAATCCGTTAACATATTCGCCCAACTTTTTACTCGGTTGCTATGAGAGAAACTTTTTTAATGTTCATCGCGTGCCTTTGAGGATAAGCAACGTGTTTACACAACTTTATTTATCACCCGAAACTTCGTGTACATTATTAATAACACTATTTATTAGTGATCGCATATTTTTTTTCTTCCTGCACAATACGTTTTGCCAAATCCATTAAAAATGCTTGAAGATAGAAAAGTAACGGTTAATAATATATATGTAAGCATAAATTATTATAAAAGAAACTATGTATTTTGCTTGAAGTTAAGGATAATTTTTATTCTAATGTAATGTAATTGGTAATTCGATAATTATATCATCCTTACATATCTACATTACACACTATGATTTCTATTATAACATATCTTTTGTATTCCAATTTTCGTAAAGGGTTACCTAATAGATTTGTGAAAGAAAACATTATGTGTTTAGTTTATTTAATTATCTTTAGGATTCGTTTAACACCTGTTTAAAAACTTTCATAAAACGAAGGCAATAAATTAAATTAAATTATTGTTCCCCAAAGCAGCGAAAGTTGGAAAAAAGTTTTATCATCGCTAACAATTCTGATTTATACGCAAATTATTCATAGGAATTTTACGTAACATTTAAAAAGGTATCGGAAATACATTACGAGCTAGTTTTGAGAAAACAAACATTAATGTATTTAATAATTAAATACGAAAGCGGTTTAAGGGGATTCTGATGAATAAAGTGATGAGAAATAAATTACTATTTTTGAAAAGTCCATTATTATATCAAAAAATAAAATAAAAAATTGACTCCATTAATATAGATTTGTTTTTCATCAATTTTTAAACATAATTTATCGTATTCTCGGAGATATGTATTTCAGTTGCAAGTCCGAAGTTGTTAAGATTTCGGGTTTATCGACTCCATTCCTTGAAAATACCAAGCAAATACAATAGACAATAATCTGCTTTTCTATTAAGCATTTAGTTTTGATTAATGCTACAAACGATTTAGTTTTTCTGAACATTCATCTCTTGATGAGTTAATGATTTGTTTTCATCAGTCTTTTAGTGGTAGTTACGGTAGGATCAGGTGAAGGAACGAGTTCATTTTGATTATTTGATTTCCAAGTGGGGCTGCACACTACACACGTCGAAGAAAATTACTCATATTTTGCATAATCAACTTCAGTAACCGTGGATGGCTTCGAACAAATATTGTGCAATTTTCCAGACACATAAGGCATACTTTACAATGAATGTTAGTATGTATGATGCCCACAAATCTCTTCAGCCTACATCATGTAAATATACCAAATGAAAATTTTAGGTTTTCATTAAAATTTCAATATACACCATACAGTGGTCGTGCCAGTTAAAGTTTTTGGAACGATGAAACTCGATAAAAGAAAACACGTGGGTTTTCTACATGAAGGTCTCTTATGAAATTTCACAATACACCGCAAATTGAACTAAAAACGTTAAAGGTCAGGTCTAAAATTCTATTCTAATGTTTTGTGAATCAGTTTGAACTGTTTTTCAAATTACTTTCGTAAGGACGAAAGTAACAAATCCGTATGGAAAAACTAGACCGTCAAATGAACCAATTTAAAACCATATGTTGGTCTTTAGCAGGGTTAGCGCCTACACAAGAGAAAGTACATTGTGACGTTGAATGTCTGGTTTTTAGTGGACTTGGCAATGTGTATGTACATGTAAAGGTACTACTTATGTGTATGTACACGCCTTTGTTCGACTTGGTTTATGTTGTTGCTGATTCTAAAGTGACTTTTGTTAGGAAATAAACTGGAAAAGTATGTGCAAGCAGATCTTTGGG
>NW_020442445.1:1416853-1420495 GCF_000699045.2 Agrilus planipennis
AAACTAATTTTTCAACTAAACCGTTTAAACCAAATATACAGAAGAAAAATTTGAATTCGTATAATTTTTTTTTATTTAAGCATACCATAAATTATCATTAAAGCAAATTTATTAAAAAGGTTTGACACAATACCTATATTGTATAAAATGCGGCATCTCTATTTAAACAATACATTTACGAAAATGTGTACATACTTGTTTTAGAGCTGTTAATGCCAACACAACCATGTTCTCTTTATATAATTTAATAACTTCCCACAATAATTTTTGATATAAAGTAGTAACCCCAAATCCCGATAATAAAACAAAAATTAGAAACGATTTGCAGATTCTTTTGTCCTAGAATAAGGATATAGAAGTTAGAAACAACTCTATTACACAATTATTCAAATTTTAGGCGTACATGTGCTTATTTGAAATTAGTTAGATAAAATGCTTAAGCAATAACGTTTGTATTATAGTATGAATGTAGGTTGCAACTACACCAAAAAGTCTAAAGACATATGTATTAATTTATAATGATTGTAAACATGTTTAGTATCTCCTGGTAATGTTTACTTTGATGTTGAATGTGTGTCATATAAGTGGTTTTTGAGACTCGGTAATCTTGACCATGCATTTCTCCAACATGCACCAAAATCTACTACACTAGAACAAATAAAAGTTAAATTTATTACTATTTCTGAAGAAGGTTTCCCGTTAATACTGTAAATTTTAAGGTCAAGTAAGAAGTAAGCTTTTATCGATATTAATCGTGAGTTTGTATATCACTTAAGACAGAATTATTCTATCAAAATGAGTCAAACAACTTGGAGACATCAACGATGAGTTAGAAGACGAACCCTTACAATCGATCGATATAAATACGAAAGTATCGTAACCATGTCAGCTTTTATTTAACCAACGGTAAATATATAACTTTACTTGCTTAATTTCAGACAAAATATAGGTACTTACTTCAAAATTAATAAGTGCCTATATTTTACCTAGTACTTTTTCGCCTTTGTGTTTAATCAATGCAGGTATACTTCCGAAAAATTGAGAATTTATGATTTACCTACTGGAAGATATCAATGCGCATTCAGTCAACAAATGTTAACAGTTTTGTGAATTACATTTCGAATTTTTAAGTAAATATTTGTTATTAGTCTTAGGAATAATCGAAAGTGTTTTATTCCAATTTGGCGACTTGTTTGGAGAAAGTTTGCGCCAAGGTTGAAGTTTGACATTAACACTAAATAGTTTGCCTCATTTCGAAAACAAATTAATTTGATCGAAAATAACAAATTTTCTTTTAACTACAGTGTAGTATATAAAAATAAAATATAAATGTCTAGAAATTTATAAGCGTCTATAAATATTGATTGGATCATCTGTACCTAAGCGCTTCTTTTATTTGTTGTGAATCATCTCGTGTTTTTATTTAGTAATAATTTAACAAACCAAGTGTTATAAATTTTGATTAGTATCAGTTTCAGAGAGTCGTGTAGTGTGTTAGGGCGATGATGACAAAAACAAACAATAAATTCCTATTGTGTTGTTTATATAACCTTACCGGATTCGTGTTATTTTTTTTGTCGTTGATACAATCTTTAAAGCCCGAAGATGATGATTTATAGCATCAATTCTATAATTAAAGAAGCTTCACTGCTCCTCTTGTTTTAAACCTGGGTTAATTAATTATTACCTACTAACAGTAGTTACTGAATTTATAATTAATAGTTTTATATTGATACGACATTGCTAGGAAATTGGTTAAAACTAAGCTTTAAAATTGATAAAGTATCTCACTATAAAACACATACAAAGCTTGTAGGGTAAATATAGTGACACACACATGCAAACCATCAATATTTGGCCACGAAGAGCTTTCTCCGTTTCACTAGCCATTTTAAGGCACTTTGTAATCCGTATATTAAATGTGGATTTATGTCCATCACGTTAGAAATTTTTAAAAAGCTAAATTATAAAGAGATATAACAAAAATATGAGGTGTATTCGTTCGAGTTGTAGTTAGCGATTTGATTTATTTTAATCTGACTTTGCTATCTACTTTCCACTTCTTTCGCATCTTGGTGAAACTGTTGATCTAGTTCTTCGCTAGCAATCCCAAAATTTTCAAAAAGCAGTCTACGTGTAAGTAGACTTTGAGTCTAATTCGACAACAGAAACTACTAAAGTTCACGTCTTTCTATCTTTTCAATTTGCTCTAAGCAGGAGTATTCTCAGAAAACTCCCGAAATAAAAATGTTCAGTCTCTTAGAGTCTCTGAAAGCAACACTCGAGTCTCTCTGGTCTCGCTGAGAGAGACTGTCAAAAGAAAACTGTTTAGCGTCTCTGAACAAGAGACTCGAGTCGCTCATAAAGAGATCCTCATTTTGTATCCAGTCTCTGAACGAGAGACTCGAATCTCTGAACGAGAGACTCGAATCTCTCAATAAGTGGTGTCCGGTAGACATGGTTAAAATTTTCGAAGTTCAACATATTTCAGAGATCCCAGTCTTTCTACGAGAGACTCCAGTCTCTCAATTTTTCAGTTTTATTCATTTAGTCTCTCTGTGAGAGACCCGAATCTATCACAGCGTCCCTTGTTCTCCTACTTTTCTAATATCAGCTTATTTCTTTCTAACCACCTCCTAAACATTTCAATACAATGATCTTAACTACTGGATTCTGTCGAAATAATTGTGGATATTCTATAAATAATAAATATGTTTTATGAAAACCAAACAATAATATCTTTCAAAAATATATATGTTCATTATCTCATCCTTTTTATGAGTTTGAGATTACAGAACTGAAGAAAACCAGTTGCGGTCTTGATTTGATCGTCTTCTAGCAAGTATTACGAACTTAAATTCAAATGTACCATATAAATTAACAATGAAATGGCCAATGCAGTTTGCAGCAGAAATAAGAACGTCCTTTATCTAATCCATATTTTTAAACAACTGTTATTTTAAAAGTTGACGTTACCTTCTCCATCCTTACAATTTCACGGAAATCGCCGTATATCCGTAAATAATACCGCTGGAGACCTTACGGAGTTTCGTTTAAACAATCATATATTTTATCATCTAGCAAACGATAATGTTGTTTGTGTACATAAAGATGCATAGAGATACAGCTTATTAGTTAGAAAATGTAAAGAACAGTCAAATGACAAGATAAACTTCATGTTATATGTTGGAATAAAATTAACTAAGAGATTCTATGAGGAGATAGGTGTTGGCATTCTCTCTATGTTTTTGATTACGTCGTCCTTTTGTGTGAGATGGTGATTTTTCTTTGCACGCCTTCATCGTTTTCCACCTACGTCTTTATTAATAACGGATATGCTTTCAAAAATTATGACGATATCATACCACAGAATAGTTTCGGTAATTACTTTTACTGCAAAAAGATCGGTCACTTGCGAGTTCGACTCGCTCCCTGAGGGTTTCATATAAACTTGTTATGTAAGTAGTTCGTTCGTCAGAGGAATCGATCCTTGAAGATATTTCCCGTATTTTCCGAGCATATTTCAAGTAATGGTGTGGAACCTTAAAAAGATAAGTTTTGAGATTTTAATTTTACTTTTATGTGAACCATTTTTTATATAAATAAATAAATAAATAAAACTACCAAATTGTTTTTAATACT
>NW_020442445.1:1423136-1441134 GCF_000699045.2 Agrilus planipennis
TGTTCTAGTTTTAGGGAAATGCGAAGTTTAGCTCAGGATAGGAAAGAGTGGAGGTACGTGTCCAACCAGTCTTAGGACTGATGACCTTATGATGATGATGATGAATGGAATTTCATACAAGTAAAAGTATATAATATCAATTTTATTAGTCCCTAAATTCCACACTTTAATAGTTGTTTATATTTATTTTGTACCGAAACAAATTTGTCGAGATTCCCAAATACAATCCTTGAAACAGTACTCCGTAAACGGTTTATGTTAAAAAGTGGTTGTGTTAAGTGGTTCAAATTTTTCATATTTTTCATGACATTCATCCATCGTATTTATTAATGGTATTGTATATTTTATATGTGTAGTCGCTTTATTATTTGTACCTAGCTGTTAAATTCATTTTAAGAACGGACATTTAATAAAAGTGAACTTGATTAATTATTTTCGAATACCTCGCTACACATCGATAAGTGGACTCATCAGAAATCGGTTCGTTGAAACCTATCAATTTTAACTTTACGTTCGGTCAAATGAAAAATTGCCGGTTTTACATCGTCTCTTACTGCCAAGTTCACAGAACGAACAAAACATTAATTTCTCAGGTGTTGCTTAACGGTTTAAGGTGCCCAAAGGGCATCACTCGAATGAACAATCATTCCAAATAAATGCTTCCAACAACGACGAACTTCTTTTATTATTAATTTAAATCCATTTCACAATTAGCAATATCATCTTCGTCATAAAATTAAGTCCTCAGACTAGTTGAACACACCAATCTTCGCTGAAGTAATCTTCCCTCAAACTAGAACCATCCATATCCTTAACTTTTTGTAAATAGTAATCTAATCGAGTTCTGCATCTACTCTTAAGTCCTGTTTTTACTCCCAATGAGTCTCTAACTAGCCTTGCATTCCTGAGGTGTCCTACCAACCCATCGTACCTATTTCTTATTGGTTTTCTTAGCGCCTTCTGTTTTTCTATGTTCCTTATAAATATTTCGAAAGATTTGAAATTTATTTTTTTTTAAAACACGTAGTTTCCAAGGTTAATTTTTAAATGTGATAAAATTTGTATATCACCTTCATTCACTACATGATATTCAAACTAAAGAATTCCTCGAATTGTTACTGTGCACATCGTTGAAATAAACATGTACCCACTGTTAATGTTTTCGTCATTTTCAACAGTTAATCAGTAAAAGATATCATCACTTATGCTTATGTTAAGGACAATGGACTCTCTAGCTAATGGAGTTCGAAACTTTTTTCTGAAAAGGATTTATAACAGAGCAGGCATGAAATCAATTTGAGAAATCTTTATTTATGAAAAATCGTTTATATTAATTTCGAATAATTAATTTGACACGTAAAGCATAAAGCGTTTGTTAGAATGGTCGTTGACCTAAAATATTTGGGAAAAAAAAAAGATTTATTTATAAACATGTATCTATACAAGATGATTCGCCAAAATTATAATCCTAAGTGTCTTCCATGTTTTNTCGGTTAATCAGAGTGCGTTTTGATTTTACGAAGACCAACTTTAGAAATTCCTCTTGGTCTTCCAATGTATTTCACATTCCATAAATAACGATGGCATCGTTTGATTTTGGTTTTTAATAGAAGTCTCATAACAAATAAATAAATAATTTACCGCTTAACGACTACGGATGACAAAAGTTGGTATCTGTCCTTGCAACTAATAACTCGTATGGTAAATGTTATGCGACTACGTGGAGGCAGCTATGCGCCCACACTCGTCTAAAAAAGGCGAAATCCGTTAACATATTCGCCCAACTTTTTACTCGGTTGCTATGAGAGAAACTTTTTTAATGTTCATCGCGTGCCTTTGAGGATAAGCAACGTGTTTACACAACTTTATTTATCACCCGAAACTTCGTGTACATTATTAATAACACTATTTATTAGTGATCGCATATTTTTTTTCTTCCTGCACAATACGTTTTGCCAAATCCATTAAAAATGCTTGAAGATAGAAAAGTAACGGTTAATAATATATATGTAAGCATAAATTATTATAAAAGAAACTATGTATTTTGCTTGAAGTTAAGGATAATTTTTATTCTAATGTAATGTAATTGGTAATTCGATAATTATATCATCCTTACATATCTACATTACACACTATGATTTCTATTATAACATATCTTTTGTATTCCAATTTTCGTAAAGGGTTACCTAATAGATTTGTGAAAGAAAACATTATGTGTTTAGTTTATTTAATTATCTTTAGGATTCGTTTAACACCTGTTTAAAAACTTTCATAAAACGAAGGCAATAAATTAAATTAAATTATTGTTCCCCAAAGCAGCGAAAGTTGGAAAAAAGTTTTATCATCGCTAACAATTCTGATTTATACGCAAATTATTCATAGGAATTTTACGTAACATTTAAAAAGGTATCGGAAATACATTACGAGCTAGTTTTGAGAAAACAAACATTAATGTATTTAATAATTAAATACGAAAGCGGTTTAAGGGGATTCTGATGAATAAAGTGATGAGAAATAAATTACTATTTTTGAAAAGTCCATTATTATATCAAAAAATAAAATAAAAAATTGACTCCATTAATATAGATTTGTTTTTCATCAATTTTTAAACATAATTTATCGTATTCTCGGAGATATGTATTTCAGTTGCAAGTCCGAAGTTGTTAAGATTTCGGGTTTATCGACTCCATTCCTTGAAAATACCAAGCAAATACAATAGACAATAATCTGCTTTTCTATTAAGCATTTAGTTTTGATTAATGCTACAAACGATTTAGTTTTTCTGAACATTCATCTCTTGATGAGTTAATGATTTGTTTTCATCAGTCTTTTAGTGGTAGTTACGGTAGGATCAGGTGAAGGAACGAGTTCATTTTGATTATTTGATTTCCAAGTGGGGCTGCACACTACACACGTCGAAGAAAATTACTCATATTTTGCATAATCAACTTCAGTAACCGTGGATGGCTTCGAACAAATATTGTGCAATTTTCCAGACACATAAGGCATACTTTACAATGAATGTTAGTATGTATGATGCCCACAAATCTCTTCAGCCTACATCATGTAAATATACCAAATGAAAATTTTAGGTTTTCATTAAAATTTCAATATACACCATACAGTGGTCGTGCCAGTTAAAGTTTTTGGAACGATGAAACTCGATAAAAGAAAACACGTGGGTTTTCTACATGAAGGTCTCTTATGAAATTTCACAATACACCGCAAATTGAACTAAAAACGTTAAAGGTCAGGTCTAAAATTCTATTCTAATGTTTTGTGAATCAGTTTGAACTGTTTTTCAAATTACTTTCGTAAGGACGAAAGTAACAAATCCGTATGGAAAAACTAGACCGTCAAATGAACCAATTTAAAACCATATGTTGGTCTTTAGCAGGGTTAGCGCCTACACAAGAGAAAGTACATTGTGACGTTGAATGTCTGGTTTTTAGTGGACTTGGCAATGTGTATGTACATGTAAAGGTACTACTTATGTGTATGTACACGCCTTTGTTCGACTTGGTTTATGTTGTTGCTGATTCTAAAGTGACTTTTGTTAGGAAATAAACTGGAAAAGTATGTGCAAGCAGATCTTTGGGAAGATTTTGTAGTATTATCGTATTGCCAGATCTATTGTACATTGCTTTTTGTTAAATAAGAATAATTTGTTTCTTTAAAATTGTAATTGATAAATTAAAGATAGCATTACAGGGAGATAATTCTCGAAAAATCTAATACTTCTTCAGATGTGTCAGTTAACTTCGGGTCTACCATTCAAAGATTTTGCCACTTTAGTAAAACTTTGATCTTCATAATCTAGTCATCAAAAAGATACAAACCAGCACGATTAGTTAAAGACGGACGGCTTCTTTAAAAGTAGTTTTTCCAAATTAAAACCGCATTTCCGTCGTTTCGAAACCTTTTAATTATATCCTACAAACAACTTGAAATTAATGGATAGATGACGGATAATGAATTTGAAATAATAGCATTCTTTAGTTACCTTTACTACATCATCAAGTTCTTTATTATAGTTCCAACTATGTTTCCGTATCGGTAAAAGTGAAAAACGTTTAATTGTTTGTCCCATTATTTTGAGTGTAATTACAATGGTATTTGAGGTTAATTGTAAGTAATGACAAATTATTGTATTCGGCTTGTATAAGCGAACTAATTTGAGTTCAAATTATTTTAAAAAGAAGTGCCTTCATACGTCAGATTTACCTACGAAAATTCTGTAAAATTAAAGCATTTGGAATAACATTTGTTCCTAACTTCATAAATAGTCCCATTAAGTTTATTATTCTATTGAATAACACATCAGATGATTACGAAGGCAGAACGACCTTGTGGAAACAGACAGAAAAAAATGTTTTGTAACCACGTAAAACCGCACACATGTTAGAAAAAATAGATAAAAATTAAGCTAATTATAACATTAAATGACAGTTTTCGAAATAAACCTTCAGAAGTTTAAAAACTAGGTACTCGTTCTATCGACTTGTCGTTTAAATACAAAATCGGTTCTAGTTTCTTGTGCAATTGCATTGTTTTTGTTAGGTATCGATAACGTTGCATGACATTCATAATTTACATTAAGCGATTAAAAAGTTTTTTTATTGCAAAACGCCGTCGTTAATGAGCAATTAGGTTGGAGATGCCAATGCGCGACTAAGCGACGAACCCCGAGCAGTAAATGATGCTTTCACGGTTGCGTGTGGCTAATACTGTTTCAGCGAACTAATTACGGACGTTTTGGAGTAATTTTTAGTTTAATGCATGCACTTTTTAATTGCTCGAAAAGGGAAATGAACGCATTCCGCGTTGTTGGCTGCAACAACTCCTTCTCTTTGAAACTATTAATTATTCTACTCGGATGGCATGTCCGGGAACAGTTAGATATTAAGGAAAAAGTCGGAAAGGAAAAGGATATACGAAAAAGGAATCGCGATCACTAATCAATATTCGTTATTCGGTCGTTTCGAAACGGTTTTTATTCGTTTTTTCTTCCAGTCATAGGTACATAGTTTCGATTCCAAACTTGGTCAGTTCGATTTCCCTTCACCGTTGTACTGGAGCGGTTTCACGTCTCTCTTGCGTCTTGCACAACGCCTTTACAGTCCACAGATCAGAAAGCCGCGTAACTGATATTTTTAGCGAAACGAGTCAGTTCAGTTTCAATCGATGGCGTTTGGAACGTTCTAAAGTAGGTACAATTATAGTTAAACCGAGGTAACAAGTTCCTGACCTTAAATTCCGTGAATGTCACGAATTGGCACACATTATCACTGAGGGATGAGCATTGTCCAGCACTCGCGGGACATACGCGCGCACGACATTCGGGAAAACAGAGGAGCTAGAGGAGTTTGTCGGAGCGGGAGCGCGCCATATGGAAAGCGGTCTCGTGGACTTACCTGTCGCCATGGCGGAGTGCTGCCAAGGCCTTCAAGTCTCCTAGGCCTCCACTTTTGTGTCGACAACTTATACCACTAACTGCTACTCACTCAAAGTCTTCAGTAAGACTAAAGCTTCTAAGACCATTTGCGGCGTCTTGGCCTGAGTATTCTCGTGGGGAAAACGTGCTATTGGTCGAACGTTCGCGAGCCGCGAACCAAGTCACTCACTTCTTTCTGCACGGTCAGCGAGCTCTCTCTTTAGGTACGCTGAAGAAGAGGAGTCCAAGAAGACGTCACCGCTGCTTCTACTGCTAGTGCTGCAGTTGTTGTTGTTGTTGTTGTTTCGCAATAGTCGCCGTGTCGTAGCAGAAGAAGAAGAGTCGACGATGATGTGGATGGACTAGGTAGAGGCAAGAGTCGTCCGCCATACACCGGTGATCTCTTGGAGCGCGCCAGCCGCGACCCGGCCTTCGGGAAACAAAAAATCCTAGAGCCTGGGATTACACGATGACGCTGATTTGCAGCAGCTTCGTGTATACTAGAGGTTTAAATTTACCATATAATGAGCTTTATTTATGGCTAAATGTTCCAGCATGTATCTGTAATATCTAAACAGTAATTCTTTGGCGAGATTGTGAGTATGAAATGTTTTTAGGGTTCCGTATTTCAAAAGGAAATATTTTAGGAGTAAACTTAAAACATATTCGGAAAAAGCTGGAAAAACCTTCGAGATTCAATGGGGAAATAATATAAACCCTTTCGTTACTTACTTACGAAGACTGAGAACCAAAATATGATGCTTGCGCGTTACTTACTAATATTCCGTAGGCTTTAGTAATCCTTAAAACTTGGATCCAATGTTATGAATTTGATTTATACGATCGTCCTGTCAACTTTATGAAACCACGAATCTTCAGAATAGTTTTCACTGATCAATACTCTCTCTGGAATACCTGGAAAAAAGAGTAAAATTATCGAACTTTTCAAAAATTCGAAAATGGGTTCAAATAAAGAAATTTTTTATAATGTGAACACTGAAGATCTGTAACTTAACTGTGCCCCCTCCTTTTGCTCACATATAACTTAAAAGCTGTTGAACAGATTTTCATGCTATTTACCACTGCGTAAACTATTCGACATTCCCAAAAGTCGAATGTACGAAACGCGAAGTTACTCCGAGAAAATTCTGGAAAATTCAAGATTGAACGTTCTCTCCATGCAAAAAGAGAATTGCTCCTTTGAATTTTCCTTAACGTCTTAAATGTTTTAGCATTACAACAGTATAGACTTAAGTGATGGAAAATTCTGAAAGCATTAGTTTTTATAGGTGCATTCAAATTTCAGAACCATAAGTAAAACTAATTTTTCAACTAAACCGTTTAAACCAAATATACAGAAGAAAAATTTGAATTCGTANTATTACAAAGAAGTTGCAAATTTACTGCTTTATTTTCAAAAATAAACTACAAAAGTCTGTTTTGTCAGCACTACCTGAAGATAATAATAATTTTTGGATATATTAGTTGGTAATTTCGGAGTTTTTTCGAGTTTTCCCCCTAATAACCAAAAATCTTCGACTAATTGTAACTACAGGATCGTATCAAATTTACCACATGTTTATGATTTGTTAAGGGCTAATTGGTCCAAAAAATTAGTAAATTGCATTGTCCAAATAAATATTAGGTACATTTACATTTTCTTTCATTTATGTCCGCTTTTTTTTTAAGTTTTTCTTCTAAAGCGTAGGAAGAAGTTATAATAGTAAACAAATTTACCATCAATTTTTCAGTATTTACATTTTTTAATGAAAACGGTTTCAATAGTTCACTGTCTCTTTGCAAAATTCCTTGCTCGCTAAAGTCCTTCTTCAAACATGGCGACAAACAAATGTGTTAATTATATCTGTCAACTCTAACCACAATGGCAAAAATCTCTAATGTAAATGAATGTAACAAGAATCAGGAAAGTGTCTGCAAATAATATGAGTTCTTGAATTTTCGAAAAGGTAAATATTATTTTAAGAACATGCCATCTTCTTCGGCAAAGGCACAGTGGTCATTATTGTATTAGGGTAACATTTTTTTATTCAAATTTTTCAAATGCATATATAACTATCCAAAATATCTTTATAGGTATGAATAAGGAATTAATTAGATTTAGGTTAGGTTAAATTAGTTTCTTTGTTATTATTTGTTTTTAACCTCCTCCCCCTGAGCCTTAACCCTTTCGCCCCCGCCCACTCTTTTAGTGGAATACAAGGTCAAGATAATTTGCTTGTTAATCGGGCTATCTATAATCGCATAAGTTCTGAGTATTATCGTATATTATAGTTGTAGAAATTGACTAAAAAAAGAGGTATCTTTCTTCCTCCAAGCGCATTCTCTTTTGTTCTTGTATATAATCTACAAAGATTTCCTGAGATTGTGTTATAAGTATCTGTATGTTGGCTAAGTGTTGTTGAGTGTACGAGTATAACTAGTGTATCAAAAAATTGTTCGTAGGCAGCTTTATGCTTTGTCATACATTTCAGATTAGGTGATGGATAGTCATTATGGCTTGTTAAAAGTGATGGATAAGTTCGTAATGAAAACCTTTTGTGTACTTAATATGAAGCTACTTTGGCTGCAGGCCAAATGCACCTATAGTTTCTTACAAGGGATTCGCAAAGCGGCATTATTGACGCGTCATACTTTGCGTTCAACTCCCATTAATGGCCTATAAATAAATTGTTGGTGAAACAAAAACACAAGGCATATTTTCCTCCATCGTTGGAATTCGAATTGAAACGCAACGATGATTTACTAAATTAGTGCAAGAGAATTCTGCAAGGCTGGATAGTTGTGGGGCATCAGGAAGTTTTTCAAATCGCGGCATTCCGCAGTTTAATTGTAATAAAATGCATTGTGGAGCGGATGATTTGGTAAATGTATGTGTTTAATCAAATAAAAAATTAAACAGAACACAAGGACTCATAAAATATTCAAACTGCTTGTCTCGAGATAAAAATGTTCAGTCTCTCAGAGTCTTTGAAAGCGAGACTCGAGTCTCCGTCTCTTATCGAGTCTCTCTGGTGTCACTGAGAGAGATTGTCAAAAAAACTGTTTAATAAAGTGACACACACATGCAAACTTGCAATATTTGACCATAAAGAGCTTTCTCCGTTTCTCTAGCCATTTTAAGGCGCTTTGTAGTCCATATATTAAATCTGAATTTATGTTCATCACGTTAGAAATATTTAAAAAGCTAAATTATAAAGAGATATAAAAAAATATGAGGTGTATTCGTTCGAGTTGTAGTTAGCGATTTGATTTATTTTAATCTGACTTTGCTATCTACTTTCCACTTCTTTCGCATCTTGGTGAAACTGTTGATCTAGTTCTTCGCTAGCAATCCCAAAATTTTCAAAAAGGAGTCTACGTGTAAGTAGATTTTGAGTCTCATTCGACAACAGAAACTACTAAAGTTCACGTCTTTTTATCTTTTTAATTTACTCTAAGCAGGAGTATTCCGAGAAAACTCCCGAGATGAAAAAGTTCAGTCTCTCAGAGTCTCTGAAAGCGAGACTCGAGTCTTCGTCTCTCTGGTCTCGCTGAGAGAGACTGTCAAAAAAACTGTTTAGCGTTTCTGAACGAGAGACTCGAGTCGCTCATAAAGAGACCCTCATTTTGTATAGTCTCTAAACGAGAGACTCGAATCTCTGAACGAGAGACCCGAATCTCTCAACAAGTGGTGTCTCGATAAACATGGTTAAAATTTAAAAAGTTCAACATATTTCAGAGATCCCAGTCTTTCTACGAGTGACTCGAGTCTCTCAATTTTTCAGTTTTATTCATTCAAACTCGAATCTCTGAATTAACAATTTTATCGTTCGAGTCTCTCATACAGAGACTGTGAGAGATCCATAAAAACACCTAGGCAATAACTGAGAGACTGTAAAAGACTGTGAGAGACGCTCTCAGAGACGCTGAAAGACTCTGAAAGACTGAAGAGAGACTGAAAATTTTTGTCTAGGGCTATTGTTTGGGTTCTATCGTTGTAGTCCAGTTAGAATGTTACTACTTAATCTCTCTCATAAAGACTTTATGCAGAATAAAATTATTTTCCATTGCACATTTTTGGACAATAAAAGCACTAGGGTATTATTACAACTAATGCCCTTTATTCTCTACTGTAACAATATTCATAATAAATAACATTTTTTAAAGTCATAATGGCATTCTTCAGAAAACGACCACTTTGTAACCATTAAGAAAGTCAATTTAATTGACCGTTGTAATTTCATTTTAGTTTTGAAAATATTTAAAATTATTTTTGTAATTTATAAAACTAAAACGTTTCTCATTTCAAATTAAGGAAGTAGAATAAAATAATTGTGAGCAACGAATGAGTATTTCTAAATTGGTATGTCTCTTCTTTATGACAACATTCTGAGTCAATCTGTAAACAAAACGACTGTGCCATTGTGTGTTTAAATAACAAAATATCTTTTCATATAATTGGATATTTTATCTAATGTGATGTTTAACCGCAATGTTTCGTAATTTTAAAATCATTTCTGAAAATAATGTAATATGCAATACGTGATGCATGTCTTAGGAAAATACAAAGCCAATTTATTATTCAGTTATTAACTTTATTTGATAATGTAAAATTATTTTAAATGTATGAAATGCCACCTTGATATTTTTGTTAAGTATTATCTATCAATTCTAGTTAAACATGCCTATTATTTTTACTCAGAATTCTTAAAGTTATTTCTTTCAATTTTTCTTATTTCCTTTTTTTTTTTGTTAATTTAAAATGAAGCAATTTTGGGAAAATTGTAAATTGCTTTATTTTCATAGGACAAAGCATTTGTAAAATGAAAATACTTCCCTAGACAAAACTTTTCAGTCTCTCTCCAGTCTCTCAGTCTTCCAGAGTCTTTCACCGTCTCTGAGAGCGTCTCTCACAGTCTCTATGTTTTTATGGATCTCTCACAGTCTCTATATGAGAGACTCGAACGACAAAATTGTTAATTCAGAGATTCAAGTCTCTCACAGAGAGACTGAATGAATAAAACTGAAAAATTGAGAGACTCGAGTCTCTCGTAGAAAGACTGGAATCTCTGAAATATGTTGAACTTTTAGAAAATTTTAACCATGCCTATCGAGACACCACTTATTGAGAGATTCGAGTCTCTCGTACAGAGACTGGATACGAAATAAGGATCTCTCTATGAGCGACTCGAGTCTCTCGTTCAGAGACTGGATACGAAATAAGGATCTCTCTATGAGCGACTCGAGTCTCTCGTTCAGAGACGCTAAACAGTTTTTTTTTGACAGTCTCTCTCAGCGAGACCAGAGAGACTCGAGTCTCGCTTTCAGAGACTCTGAGAGACTGAACATTTTTATCTCGAGTTGGCAATATTTGTTTTCAAACTTGCTTCGAAATAATATGCAAAACGAAGTCGTGGGATATTTGCATGGGCGTTTGTTTAGCGATCACCAAGGAATGGTTATTTATTCGTATAGCTAACATCTGACGACACCGACATTACTTTGACATTTCCGCAATTTGGAGGGCAAAAACGTTTAATTTTTTTTTGCGCCACCTAATTAATTAAATAGTTTTGTTTGTTCGGTACACACATCTGTTTTATATTAAGGATTAATTATTGTTTTGCTTTCGTCACTTCTGTAGAATAAATAACGCTTGCCATTATTACCTGTTTTAACCCTTATTATTTATTAAATTATTAACCATAAAAGGAAAATATAATAATTGTAGAAAGTATAGAAAGTTAAATACTTTTTAGGAAAACATGTCAGGATCATAAATAGCTTTTCTTGAACGTGTAATGTAATATTATAGTATGATGTCGTCCATTAGAACCAATTATAATTTTGTAGAAAATTATATTCGAGATAATTTTTGATAATCATGATTCATTTCATTATTTCCTTATGAACGCTGAAAATAAACTATACTTATTATATTCATCATCACTTTCGGTTTCATTTATTACTGCTAGGAAATTCTGTTACATCATCAATGATTTTAAATGCTGAGAAGAATAAAAGGAAAATTAAGAATCCCCAAGCTTTATAGGATTAGGTTATAGGTCATGCACATGGACTAGACATTAACGGTCACCATAAATCTATGAAACAATGCTATTTAATATATAGCTAAAGAAAAGCAGCAAATGTACTCGAATAACGCGTTCCGAGGACATCTGCGACCTGTTTTAAATAAATGGTGTCTAATAAGACACCGAAGGTAAATATAAACAATGGGCACCAGAATATTGGTAAAATATATTCGTTTGAAACAAGGAAATCGTCTAGACATGTGTAGGAGGGACAAACATTGACTGGAATTTATTTGTTTTCACAACGTATTAAATGTAGAATTACCTGCAGATTTTATTGGAATGGAAAACCACATTAGTGACAACTTTTTCATAGTATTTTATATTTTTATAAGCCATCAGATCTTTAAAGTTTGTACAAATATGTTTTTAATATTTTAAGTGTTTAATTAATTCATCACCATAGGGTTAATCCGAAAACTCTGGTCGGACAGGTACCACTATCAAATAAATACTTCAAAAGTCTATGAACAAAATTGAAATTTCCACAAATATTTTTTTAATATTTTAAGCTTTGAATGAATTCACCATAGGGTTAGACACGTACCTATACTCTGATCCAATCTTCGCATTTCCCAAAAACATTACACATTCTTGACTATTTGCAAACAGTATCTAATCTAATCTAAGTTTTCCTTATTATTTCTGTTTCTACGGCTAACACGCCTCTTGCTTATATCTATCTACCATCTTATATTTCTTTCCTTATTGACATCCGTAGAGCCTTTTGTTATCATACGCAATATCTCATCCTCATTTCTAATCTTTACAAATTTTGGGTTACTTATGCACAATTATAATTTTTTAAGGCCTTTACAGCAATTATTTGATACTTTGATAGGAGGATAAGTCCCATTTTTTTAAAACTTAAGTGTCAGAAAACTCGGTGTCTTCAGCGTAAGGCTAACACAATTATGTGATTTCTTCAGGAGTTTTTGTGATTCATTCTATAAATCATATTCATTAAGAAGTTCTTTTTTTAATGCGTCAACCCGAAAATCCATTGCATTCACAATTCAATTGTTTTTAAAATAATATAAAACAAAAAGTATTGTGCTAATAAATATTCTGTTCGCTAAGGATCTTCAACACTGTCGGGTATTTTAGGCATTAGAAATCCATGATAAGGAAAGGATAACAACTTGATCTTGATACATTATATTCAGATTTTAGTAGTAATTTTGCGAACATTTTCTGTTTGGTGACATGAATATTACCTAGAATTGGTATTGTTAGTACAATCAAGTAAAGATTGTAAATTTTACAGTAAGTTTTTTTTAAACATAAAACTATTTTACATCAAATACAGTACAATAAATTCATTGAGTACTATGTAAATAGATAGATAGATAATTGCTTTATTAACAAATATTTATTATTCTTATTTACATTAGATGTGTATGCGTTCGTTGGTTCTTCTCTCTTCCCTTTTCTATGTGTCAAATCGTGCACTTCGTTTTTTTCCCTTTCTTTTTCCTTTTTTTTCCTTGTCCATGTTAAAATTGCAAGAATGTGGAATACATTCTTGAAATTTTTCCTGGGCCCGTGATCTGGTGTATCCAACTTTCTTGCTTTTTTCCCGTGTTCTTATTTTTCTAGTTTTGTTGTAGTGAAATCACCTGAAAGGAAAGATGTACTTTTTATTTCTGTATAATTGAATTTCACTTCTATGCTCGCGAACGGTTAATTTAGAAATTCGAAAAAGGTTGTTAAAGATGTTTGGAGCACGGCGTTGTACGNTTATAAACATGTATCTATACAAGATGATTCGCCAAAATTATAATCCTAAGTGTCTTCCATGTTTTGTTCTTTGAATTTCTTTATTGGCTTGCAAGTGACAATAAAGAAACGTAGTGTCAGAAGTATTATTTTCATATGAAATTGATTTATGATACACAGAGTTTTGCTAAAAGGATAGAAAACTTTACCGTCTTACAGCTATGTACTTCAAAATTTCTGAAAGCAGAACAGAACAGACAACTGCGGTAAGTTGTCAAATGACTTATTCAAAACATTTTTGTCTTAAGGTTTCGTTTTGGAATTTTAAAAACTACATATGCATGGGAAATTACGCATAATATACACCTGAATTTTATTTGTATCTATTTGAACCCGTATGTCTTCTCCTGTAGTGTCATCCCTTTCTTCAAAAAGTAAAATGTACTACTATTGCCGCTTCATGTCAATTAACTTGAATTTTCCGTTTTCATGAATTAATAGTATATTTGTTTTTTCTATAATTTCCCCATTTCGTTTAAGAAATATGTAAAGCTACGATGTTGAATTGGCTTGTATGTAGTATTCAATCATCTTTCTTTTTTATATAACTTGATGCTAAATTTTCGTATAATTACGTGCAAGAATTCTTCGTTACAACGTCCTCAACAACATTAAGAGTTAAAGTTGTCGGTTGAAATTTCTTTCTATGTAAATTAATGCTTACCAACATCAATATTTGTGTTCGACAACGACCTCCGATCCGGGCGAAAAATTTATACGAGCCAATCGGATTCTCCAGTCCGCCTCACTGATTTTCCATCACATTTGTTCTTGTCGTCTTTGATAATGATCCTTCTTTATTAAATATGCCCGCAGTTTCTCATCCAACCGCTTTTACTAAAACAACCGTTAATTTTCAAGTTCCACAAACTCAAACATTGACCTTTAATGGTAAGTTTGATCAGAAAAATTGCACCTAAAAATTTTTTATTTAACTCATTATTGAAGAAAATCAAAAAGGCGATTTATTTCTTTGATATGTCACAATGATACAATCGTTGAATAAATGCGTAGGGTTCCAGGAAATATCATCCACCGAAAGCAGAAGGTTACTAGACCTCATGAGTATTATGTAGGTATAAAACGACACCGTGTATCTATCGATACTTTTACTTGGTAGTTCTATTGAGAGAAGGTATTGACACCTACTGATATTTTTGATATGTATATGTAAAATTAAAAGATAAAGAACACATTATTACAAAGAAGTTGCAAATTTACTGCTTTATTTTCAAAAATAAACTACAAAAGTCTGTTTTGTCAGCACTACCTGAAGATAATAATAATTTTTGGATATATTAGTTGGTAATTTCGGAGTTTTTTCGAGTTTTCCCCCTAATAACCAAAAATCTTCGACTAATTGTAACTACAGGATCGTATCAAATTTACCACATGTTTATGATTTGTTAAGGGCTAATTGGTCCAAAAAATTAGTAAATTGCATTGTCCAAATAAATATTAGGTACATTTACATTTTCTTTCATTTATGTCCGCTTTTTTTTTAAGTTTTTCTTCTAAAGCGTAGGAAGAAGTTATAATAGTAAACAAATTTACCATCAATTTTTCAGTATTTACATTTTTTAATGAAAACGGTTTCAATAGTTCACTGTCTCTTTGCAAAATTCCTTGCTCGCTAAAGTCCTTCTTCAAACATGGCGACAAACAAATGTGTTAATTATATCTGTCAACTCTAACCACAATGGCAAAAATCTCTAATGTAAATGAATGTAACAAGAATCAGGAAAGTGTCTGCAAATAATATGAGTTCTTGAATTTTCGAAAAGGTAAATATTATTTTAAGAACATGCCATCTTCTTCGGCAAAGGCACAGTGGTCATTATTGTATTAGGGTAACATTTTTTTATTCAAATTTTTCAAATGCATATATAACTATCCAAAATATCTTTATAGGTATGAATAAGGAATTAATTAGATTTAGGTTAGGTTAAATTAGTTTCTTTGTTATTATTTGTTTTTAACCTCCTCCCCCTGAGCCTTAACCCTTTCGCCCCCGCCCACTCTTTTAGTGGAATACAAGGTCAAGATAATTTGCTTGTTAATCGGGCTATCTATAATCGCATAAGTTCTGAGTATTATCGTATATTATAGTTGTAGAAATTGACTAAAAAAAGAGGTATCTTTCTTCCTCCAAGCGCATTCTCTTTTGTTCTTGTATATAATCTACAAAGATTTCCTGAGATTGTGTTATAAGTATCTGTATGTTGGCTAAGTGTTGTTGAGTGTACGAGTATAACTAGTGTATCAAAAAATTGTTCGTAGGCAGCTTTATGCTTTGTCATACATTTCAGATTAGGTGATGGATAGTCATTATGGCTTGTTAAAAGTGATGGATAAGTTCGTAATGAAAACCTTTTGTGTACTTAATATGAAGCTACTTTGGCTGCAGGCCAAATGCACCTATAGTTTCTTACAAGGGATTCGCAAAGCGGCATTATTGACGCGTCATACTTTGCGTTCAACTCCCATTAATGGCCTATAAATAAATTGTTGGTGAAACAAAAACACAAGGCATATTTTCCTCCATCGTTGGAATTCGAATTGAAACGCAACGATGATTTACTAAATTAGTGCAAGAGAATTCTGCAAGGCTGGATAGTTGTGGGGCATCAGGAAGTTTTTCAAATCGCGGCATTCCGCAGTTTAATTGTAATAAAATGCATTGTGGAGCGGATGATTTGGTAAATGTATGTGTTTAATCAAATAAAAAATTAAACAGAACACAAGGACTCATAAAATATTCAAACTGCTTGTCTCGAGATAAAAATGTTCAGTCTCTCAGAGTCTTTGAAAGCGAGACTCGAGTCTCCGTCTCTTATCGAGTCTCTCTGGTGTCACTGAGAGAGATTGTCAAAAAAACTGTTTAATAAAGTGACACACACATGCAAACTTGCAATATTTGACCATAAAGAGCTTTCTCCGTTTCTCTAGCCATTTTAAGGCGCTTTGTAGTCCATATATTAAATCTGAATTTATGTTCATCACGTTAGAAATATTTAAAAAGCTAAATTATAAAGAGATATAAAAAAATATGAGGTGTATTCGTTCGAGTTGTAGTTAGCGATTTGATTTATTTTAATCTGACTTTGCTATCTACTTTCCACTTCTTTCGCATCTTGGTGAAACTGTTGATCTAGTTCTTCGCTAGCAATCCCAAAATTTTCAAAAAGCAGTCTACGTGTAAGTAGACTTTGAGTCTAATTCGACAACAGAAACTACTAAAGTTCACGTCTTTCTATCTTTTCAATTTGCTCTAAGCAGGAGTATTCTCAGAAAACTCCCGAAATAAAAATGTTCAGTCTCTTAGAGTCTCTGAAAGCAACACTCGAGTCTCTCTGGTCTCGCTGAGAGAGACTGTCAAAAGAAAACTGTTTAGCGTCTCTGAACAAGAGACTCGAGTCGCTCATAAAGAGATCCTCATTTTGTATCCAGTCTCTGAACGAGAGACTCGAATCTCTGAACGAGAGACTCGAATCTCTCAATAAGTGGTGTCCGGTAGACATGGTTAAAATTTTCGAAGTTCAACATATTTCAGAGATCCCAGTCTTTCTACGAGAGACTCCAGTCTCTCAATTTTTCAGTTTTATTCATTTAGTCTCTCTGTGAGAGACCCGAATCTATCACAGCGTCCCTTGTTCTCCTACTTTTCTAATATCAGCTTATTTCTTTCTAACCACCTCCTAAACATTTCAATACAATGATCTTAACTACTGGATTCTGTCGAAATAATTGTGGATATTCTATAAATAATAAATATGTTTTATGAAAACCAAACAATAATATCTTTCAAAAATATATATGTTCATTATCTCATCCTTTTTATGAGTTTGAGATTACAGAACTGAAGAAAACCAGTTGCGGTCTTGATTTGATCGTCTTCTAGCAAGTATTACGAACTTAAATTCAAATGTACCATATAAATTAACAATGAAATGGCCAATGCAGTTTGCAGCAGAAATAAGAACGTCCTTTATCTAATCCATATTTTTAAACAACTGTTATTTTAAAAGTTGACGTTACCTTCTCCATCCTTACAATTTCACGGAAATCGCCGTATATCCGTAAATAATACCGCTGGAGACCTTACGGAGTTTCGTTTAAACAATCATATATTTTATCATCTAGCAAACGATAATGTTGTTTGTGTACATAAAGATGCATAGAGATACAGCTTATTAGTTAGAAAATGTAAAGAACAGTCAAATGACAAGATAAACTTCATGTTATATGTTGGAATAAAATTAACTAAGAGATTCTATGAGGAGATAGGTGTTGGCATTCTCTCTATGTTTTTGATTACGTCGTCCTTTTGTGTGAGATGGTGATTTTTCTTTGCACGCCTTCATCGTTTTCCACCTACGTCTTTATTAATAACGGATATGCTTTCAAAAATTATGACGATATCATACCACAGAATAGTTTCGGTAATTACTTTTACTGCAAAAAGATCGGTCACTTGCGAGTTCGACTCGCTCCCTGAGGGTTTCATATAAACTTGTTATGTAAGTAGTTCGTTCGTCAGAGGAATCGATCCTTGAAGATATTTCCCGTATTTTCCGAGCATATTTCAAGTAATGGTGTGGAACCTTAAAAAGATAAGTTTTGAGATTTTAATTTTACTTTTATGTGAACCATTTTTTATATAAATAAATAAATAATTAGTGATTCATTC
>NW_020442445.1:1442053-1469536 GCF_000699045.2 Agrilus planipennis
ACTCGCTCCCTGAGGGTTTCATATAAACTTGTTATGTAAGTAGTTCGTTCGTCAGAGGAATCGATCCTTGAAGATATTTCCCGTATTTTCCGAGCATATTTCAAGTAATGGTGTGGAACCTTAAAAAGATAAGTTTTGAGATTTTAATTTTACTTTTATGTGAACCATTTTTTATATAAATAAATAAATAAATAAAACTACCAAATTGTTTTTAAATGTTTACTGTACATAGCATTAACTGTTAACAATTTCTTAGGCCTATTGAACTTTTACATGTAATTACGGCACTTTAAAAAAGGGTTCAGTAGACCTAAAAGATTATAAGAGTCATTAAAGGAAACAATTATAAGCATTTTAGTTGTTTTATTTGTTTATAAAAATGATAATATTTTCTTTATATTAATGAATTAAGGAAGTGGCTAGTTTACGCAAAATATTAGAAATATTTCTTATAATTGTATGTATAAAAGGATCTGTAATACTAGTTGTATTTTTCTACTACAGAAAGCGCACGAATTACTGCGATCTTTGGTTGACTCCAACTTGACCCCAGTTTAATGGTAAGTTGCCCTTCGATCTGATATAGTACAGTGACACTCAGTTGTGTTCTTCATTCTTTATTGACTCCGTTACAAGTGCTGTTTGAAAGCCTTGCACGGTTTAATTAAATGGTTTATGATACCTAAAATCTCACAACGACAAGATTCTTAGTATAAGATTAGTGAAGACCTTACTTTTTATCTGAGACTTTGTAATGGTAATAGTACTGGAATCTTCTGCAAAATTGTTTATCATAGGATTAATTGCTGCGGAACAAAGATGACGCCAATATCTTGATTTTCATCTTAATCTTGACATTTGTTTCAATTTTACTTAAATATATCCTGGTTTTAATCTACACTATAGTAATCTCTACCTTATTATTTGTTGTGTTTTTGCTCATTACTACACCAAGATTTTGTACAAATTAATAAATCTGCTATTTTATTGGGTTGTTCGGAAAGTCATTTCGTTTTTTCCCGACAGAGGATTCAATTGTATTCTTTTGCACCCAACTTCACATTTAAGCCGTATAACTTTTATATGCTTTGAGAGCTCATATAGCAAGGCTTGTGTGTGAAAAATTCCAATTAATTCTACGCAGTAGTTTTTGGTTGGTGCCCTTTTAAATATGGAGAGCGATAAGCAGCATTTTCGACATATCTTACTGTTTTACTACAGAAAGGGTAAAAATGCTGTTCAAGCCAGAAAGAAATTGACTGATGTGTATGGAGAAGGTGTGTTGACAGTACGCCAGTGCCAGAACCGGTTCGCTAAATTTCGATCCGGCAATTTTGATGTCGAAGATGCACCACGTTCGGGAAGGCCGGTTGAAGTTGATAAAGACGCGATAAAGGCATTAGTTGATGTGAACCGGCGAATAACAACACGTGATCGGATCGGATCGGATTGAGGTTAAATTTATCAAATTCAACAGTTTATGACCACTTGAAAGGCCTGGCATTATCCTTGAAGCTCGATGTATGGGTTCCCCATGTTGTCACAGTGTCGCCGCATTGACGTCTGCAATTCGCTTCTTCGTCACGAAAATGATCCGTTTTTGAAGTGCATCATCACTGGGGGACGAAAAATTTACCGGATAACACAACGATTAATTCGGAAGTCTACTGTCATCAGCTGGACAAACAAAATGATGCACTTCAACAGAAAAGGTCAGAACTAATCAACAGGAAAGGTGTAGTGTTTCACCAAGACAACGCGAGACCTCACACAAGTTTGGTCACTCGCCAAAAGCTTTTACAGCTTGAATGGGATACAATGCTACACCCACCATATACTCCAGACCTGGCACCATCGGATTATTATTTGTTCCGGTCACTCCAAAATTTTTTAGACGGTAAAACCTTCACCTCAAATGAGGAGGTCAAAAACCTCCTCGATCAGTTTTTTACCAGCAAAGACCAAAAATTTTATGAGCGTGGAATTATGCTACTACCAGAAAGATGGCAAAAGGTGTTGGACCAGAACGGTCAATATATAATTTAATAAAGTATTTGTTTATTATATGAAAACTGCCTTTCATTTCCACAAAAAAAAAAACGAAATGACTTTCCGAACAACCCTATAATTTGGGCTTTTGAATTCTTCTTTTAATTTAACGTCAGTATGCGCGGTCCTGCATTATACTGTACAGCGAGATTGATTGCTTTCTATCAATCATTTCAAACGACAAAGAAGCACATGTCAATTATTTAGTTAAGTACAATAAACACGTTAAAAGCTAATCAATGATAACTGTCAATACATCTAATGCTCGGAGCCGTCCAACACCTGGCTATCTGCAAAGGCAGTCGGTCATTAAACTAAGTGTAGATTATTTAATTAAGTAAATGTTAACAGTTAAAAGGCATTGTACGTTTTACCGCTCAAAGATGCAACCGACAGGAAACGGTTCAAAACCATTTATGCGTTTCTAATAGTGTGTGTACCAAATATGTCAGTGGATAAGATGTTCTTGACAACTTTGTTGTCAGTATGTTAAGTAACATAATTACTTAAATATCGCCTGTGATGGTTATTTGAACATCCCGTTCATTTTACTTACAACTTGAAAAACAGACTCGCTTAACGAAATCTACGCTGGACCCGTATAATATACCAAAAAAGAAATGGTTTGTAATTTGCCCTCTCGTTTTTGAATCGTTAATACCAAAGAATGAAGAAGATACTTTCGCATTTCTAAGCTCTTGATTGTTAAAGTTGAGGTAGTCCGCCTGAGTTGTAAATAGTAAAATCAGCAATTAGATTAATATTTATAAAATAAACTAATTAATAATTCGTAAAAGAAAACCTTGATAATATTAGAGCTCAATCATTTCAATAAGATACTTATAAAAAAATAAAGTTGAAAAGTTAATTTTTCAAATTATCGGAAAATGGCATTCTTATTTTTAAAGTTACTTTTGAAAAAGACAACAATTTAATTTTTAATTCAGTTAAAAGCCTTTCTTCAATGTTGTCAATAAAAAGGTTTTAACTACTGATTGCTCCAAATTGTTAATATTTCTCGCCTAAAATTACATCTCTGTGCCAATTTTGATAACGATTTAGGAAAATCTTGTGAAGTTATTACCAAAAAACGAAAATATTTTGTCACTTTTAACACCCTGTATTTTTTTCCATAGCACCATGTTATTTAGGCATGTACCTATTGTCCATATCTTGGTCCAAATAAACTGCATTTGCATTTGCTCTATGCCCTGACAGTTTATATACTCACCCTGTATGGTCATTATTATTACTTTGATTAAAAATATTACATCTAAAAATAACTATTAGTTTGAATTTCCAAATAATCTTTTAGCAGCATATGTTCAGAATAACTTATAATAATATTTCACTAGAAAAATGTACCCGAGATAAAAATGTTCAGTCTCTCAGAGTCTCTGAAAGCGAGACTCGAGTCTCCTTCTCTAATCGAGCCTCTCTGGTGTCGCTCAGAGAGACTGTTGAAAGACTGTCAAAAAAAAACTGTTTAGCGTCTCTGAACGAGAGACTCGAATCGCTCATAGAGAGATCCTCATTTCGTATCAAGTCTCTTTGTGAGAGACTCGAATCTCTGAATTAACAATTTTATCGTTCGAGTCTCTCATGCAGAGACTGTGAGAGATCCATAAAAACACCTAAGCAATAATTGAGAGACTGTGAAAGACTGTGAGAGACGCTCTCTGAGACGCTGAAAGACTGTGAGAGACTGAAAATTTTTGTCTAGGGTACCCAGCATTAATTTTGTGGATAAATAACATATAGTAAATAATTTGTTTCTCAATTTGTAATCATAACAATTGCTTTATATGCATGTATAATCAGTTAGGTATGTCGTGAATGCGTAAATTCCTGATTATTTTGTAATTAAATCAAAATGTCTATCAACCGCAAGTAATGTGAGCACCTTCCACGGTTGCAAAACAGGTCCCTATTCGAAACAAGATACAAGTGAAATTGCACAACCTGCACCTGCATCTTGCAAGACAAATTAAGACATCCTTCTCATTCGCTGTTTATCATTAGTTATCGTTGATGTCGATGTTTTCTTTTTCGGTACAGGTAGACATTCACAAACCGTACGACAATTTGTTTCCCATTACCACGAGCTACCATTTCTCGCGTTGATTCAGGATAACCGCAAGATTGCATGTTTGTTGGTAGAATATGTGACGTTTTTGGCCACCTACATACATATAAATGACCACCCATGTGTTCTGTATACCTATAAAAATTAATGTTTGGTTGCCCCGTATCCCGCATGCATTTATCCGATTGTAGTGAAACTTTGGCAAGTGTTGTGAATACCCCCGTGAAGATTTATCAATTCCTTAATACAACCTTAAAAAAAATAATTATTATTCCGAGCCAAACCGCGTAATGGCAACAAATATCTATTATTAAACCCGTTGCAATTGTTATCTACCTCACCATCAGCCCAAAAGCTGATTGGATACGCACCTTAACTTCTTCCTATCTTGAGTCAATCTTCATATTTCTCAAAAACTACAGCTACATACCTTAATTCCTATTTCTGCTTCGAATATCTATATCTTTTGCTATTGCAACCCTTCATGTCTAGGAAGGTATCCTACCAACTTACTGACGTCGACTTCCATAGCGTCCCCTACTGTCCAACTCATTCTAAGACCTCCTCATTTCTATTACCGGCATTTTTAACATCCCTCAAATGCTTTTAACTTTTCGGGACACTTCAGACCGTATGGAGTCAAGCTCCAAATTTTCAAATTAGCCGATCGCGAACACAAAAATTACTTCTTTTGATTATAAACGGTATTCTTTCTCTACTATTAATACTTCTAAACTACATAATACCTACCAATTGACAACATTTTCTAGATAATATTCCAAAATTATCAATTTAGTACATATTTGTATGATATATTTTTTATAAGCTCACTTATTTATATATTGTGTTTTCCCGCGTAAAATAAAGGGTCGGGTTAGTGCCTGTTTGACATCATATATCAGGCGCCACTGATCTCAAATTTTATTATATAAATAAAAATTTAACTTACTTTTAAATGAAGGCAGTTATAACAGGAATGAAAGAAACAGAACTTTAGTATCTTCCTTGTAATGAATATGAATGCAGTTAAATCCTTAAATATAATAAATGCCATACATAATACAACGATTACATTTGCATATCGTAATCAGTGAATGCAAATTTCTTTACCTCAGATATGTGTATAAGTATGTGTAGTGCAGGATTATTAACATGCAAATATTCGAATATAATGCATTTTTTAGAATTTTATTTCACTTATTATTTCAAGTTCAACATTTGTAAATTTGTGTGCGTATTTATCTTTTAATTCCTTCTTCAGCAAGAAAGAATCTGGCAATAAACTTTGCTGATTTTACTTCCTCATGTATGTTTTTTCAAACGAATATGCACAGGATTATAAAAATTTGGTGGTCTATTAAACATTTTGAAATTATTTCAAGAAATATTACAGACTGGGAGGTTTTAAGTGCTCTCCAAAACTAAAAAAATCATCAATTAACTGAAAGAAATATATAACTTAAAGGTGTATGTTTAGAGCGCGGCGTTGTACAGATGCAAAGCATGGACGGTGGTGTTATAGGTGAATGATGAGGATAGGGAAGGTTAGAAATGAAGAGGTATTAGAAAGAATAGGAGAACAGAGGACTCTATGGAAGTCAATAAGAAATAGGCGAGATAGGCAGGTATGACACCTTCTCAGGCATGAAGGCCTAGTCAGAGATATAGTAGAAGCAGAAACGGGAGTTAGGAGGGGTAGAGATAGACCTAGATTAGATTACTGTTAATAAATAGTTAAGGATGTGGATTGTTCTAGTTTTAGGCAAATGCGAAGATTGGCTCAGGATAAAAAAAAGTTGAAATTGCGTGTCCAACTAGTCTTAGGACTGACGACTTTATTATGATGAATATATAAGTACCAGCTAATCAATAAAAGAATTAGAATTTTCACGAAATTATTCTTTCTATTATGCTCTAAGTCGATGAACATTGATAATGACAAATTTGAGGTAACCTTTTATTTTATGGTATAAGTTTTTCTGTTTCGTGTCATTGTTTTTCTTTTCTTTCGGCGGATTCCTTAAAATTTTCCCAAAAGGTGTAATGGGTTATGTAGCACCTTATAAAGTATTTAAAGTCGAAATTTCCCACGTAATTTTTTGTGAATCCATCAGAAAAAGTTGTACATTGAAAATTCGTCGGTCTATTGCTAACGCTACCTGAACCGATAGATAAATGAATAATTTATGCATGAACGCGAAATGTTTTACAAGTGTGTATTGTATTAAGTTTCTGTAAACAATTCTACCTGTTTCGATGCTCAAACTCTATTATTTTAGCTGCTTTGTTTCATGTAGAATTAAAAACGAGACTAACATAAACAACAACACCATCCAGTACCCACTTTTAAATATTTTTGATGTACCACCTCCCAATAATTATGGGCTGTATGTAGTTGTGTCATATGCCTACCTATAATGATGTATCGATGTGATTTTTATGCTAATTAATGCATGTATATATCCTACTGTAACTTCAGAAATTAAATTAATACTCTCAAAAACTGTTATTACCTTGAAGTGCTTCATAAAATAGGCTTTGTTTTTATATACCTGCTATCCTTTGGAATTTTGTGTTGGAGGAATCAAAACAAAATTTTTATGTATTAAAATATGGAGCTATTAAGTACCTACAATACCGTGAATGATTAAAATTAGTAGAAAGTCTCTAATAAAAGTGTGTTAATAAATCTGTCAGGCATGAAGGTCTAGTCAGAGACATATTAGAGGCAGAAACAGGAGTTAGGAGGGGTAAAGGTAGACCTAGGTTAGATTACTGTTCACAAATAGTTAAGGATGTGGGTTGTTCTAGTTTTAGGACCTAGCGGCATGGCCTAGAGGTCTAGACCATTGCTTAGCATTCGGGAGGACCCCGGTTCGATTCCGGATCCGTCCACCTTGATCCAAGTTTTTCTGTGGTTTCCTTGGATCACTTAGGCAAATGCTGAGGCAGTAATATTCCACAGATAATCTTTCACTCTCTTCTGTCTTCATTTCGTCCGTTTCATCTTTCTCACCCAAACCACCACCCACCCATTCCCACGATTCCTGAAAGCACGCTGAAGAGGGCCTTCCGCCCTACCTTCCGGCGTAGGTCGGCGACGCCCTACGATGATGATGATGAATAAATGTGTCATATAATTGAATATTAGAGCTCATCATTTCTTTTTTAAAATATTACTTTAATTTAATAGTAAGCAACAGCATTTCTGTGGTCACAACACAAAGTTAAAATTACCCCAACAGTAAAAATAATAACTATGAAGTAACACATTTCACCTTCTGTTTTTTTTACCACAATTACTTCACGTATTTATTCCATGTTTATTAGTTTGTATGCTAATGTTTCCCGCAGTCGGAATTACCTATAGGTACATTGATTCAGTTTTTAGTTTCTTTTAATATTTAACAACCAGTAAAATGGTTCTTAAATGTAATGGCCCCATCATAATGCGAACCTATTAGAGCCTGTAAAATTTTTATCGTATTTTGATGAAACGCTAATAACAAATAAAAAAGCCGGTCATGTGCAAGTCTGACTAAAGCACCGAGGGTTCTGTATAAACTTGTGAGTGTATGTAAATAGTTAGTCCATCACGGAAATCCAGTCTCGAAGATGGAAGTTCCAAAATCAATTCCCAAATCGGTTTTCAAATTTTTACGGTTTACTTTTGCTATAAGATATCGCATTTTGCCAAATTTTATGATTCTAAGTCAAGAAGAAGGACCTTACAGGTTTTGATTTTTGTCACATCTCGAAGGGATTGCAGACCAGAGTATTAGGCATTAATTTCAACTTCATACCTCCACGCGTTCCTAAAAATAATTGACAGACAGATGGACAAGTGATCCTACAAGGGTTCATTTTTTCCATTTGAGGCATGGAACCCTAAAAACAAGTTGAACATAAAAAAAAGTTTCAGAAACTAGTAGAAATGAAAACTATGTAATTCAGAATTAGTGTTTGGATAAACTGGAGCTACATGAATCATACTTATATCAAATTGAAGACTTGTAAGTCTACGTTTTTTAAAAAAGAATGCGGAACGATAAGTCACACGGCTCACGCATGTGTAGCTAAAACGAGCGTCATAAGAAGTAGGTACATGTGTTTTTGTGAACTTACTGTTCCCAAAGTTTGGAGTTCTTACAAACAAGTAGTTACTTCCCAACCACATTGTCAAGGATACACAAAAGGGCATAGGGTATCTTTTAATCATCGTAGTAAAGGCGTCAGTCCTAAGACATGTTGGACACCCACTTCCACTCCTTCCTATCCTGAGCTAATCTTCGCATTTCCTTAAAACTAGAACATCCCAAATCCTTAACTGTTTGTGAGCAAGAATCTGATCCATGTCTACCTCTACTGCTCTTAACTCCTGTTTCTGCTTCTAACTAACCATTTATGTCTGAGGGGATGTCCTGCCAAAATATACCACGACTAATATTAGTAGGTGCAGGGACGTTTTGAGTATAATCAAGTGATCATCTCTGGTAATTAACTTAAAGCATAAAACACCAATTATGTATTATCGAATCAAATAAAATAATGCAAAAATAATTCGCAACGAGCTTTTTCAGTATCGTTCCTTCCCGATAGTAATCTTGAAGATCAAGAAATGAACATTTGAAGATAAATTGCCGTAGTTAGTGCCTTATCTTTAATTAATTTTAAAAGCCAGGAAGGCAACAGGAGGACGGTCGCGAGTTCTCATCCATGCTTTAGATTCTTCTTTAAGAATTCACCTTCCTTTTAATTAGTATTACTGAAACCGGAACGACTTCAACTATAACGCTCGTCTATAAATAGTTCTGACTAAGAGAATCCCAACGACAAAAATAAAACAACAAGAAGAGAACCAGTTCCTTTGCAAAATTAGCGAGGACGAGGTGAAATTGTGTGCGTCTCCTAAAGGCAAACCGACTCGACTGTCTGGTCGCCGCCATACAACATCATCCCTCGCTTATTTTACATACAAAGTGTTCAAAATTTCGGACGCTATCTCTTAGAACCACAGGATCTGTACTATCAAAACAACACCAGCATCGACAAAAGGTCTTGTTGACCCAGGATCCCACTATTCCATATTTTCCATGAAAATAACAGGAAATCATTAAAAAATAAAAAAGTTAAAACGTTAACCGAAATATATTTTTAATAATTCGTCCGGTACAAAAACCCCTTAAAACGCACGAACATCAGGTATTTGATTTGATCTAATTGGCACAGACTCCTAGACAGGAGTAACCGGTGTCGGTTGATGTGGCTTAACGGCTCGCATCAGAAATCACAAAGCTATCGTCAAGGATAAATTTCATATTCACCCAGCGAACATGAAAGAAATCTCAGTAATAAAACTTTACAGAACATCGATTCGATTACACAAACTGTGAAGATATTGCAATACACGAATAAATTAATTAAATACTTACATACGTTTGCTCAAAACTGTGTACATCAGGGTGTCAAATCAAATGCTTTACATTATTCAAATGCTATTCATCCCAAATTTTAAATTCAATATTTATTATCTATGTACTGTTATTGAAATTGGAAAACAAAAATCCTTGATTGTTTCTTTAATTTTTTTATTTTTTCCGACTAAATTTCGGCCATATTTTGACTTGAATAAAAGATATATGTATAAATAATTGGAAATGAATGAAGAAACAAGGTTAGAAATATGAAGGAGTTGCAAAAAATACGATTAAGTTTAAAAATAAGAAAGCATAAGAAAAATGTTTGATTGATGTTAGGTCAGATTACGGTTAGCAAACAGTAGAAATTTTTGGGAAATGCGAAAATTGGCTCAAGATAGGACATAATGGGCGTTCGTATCTAACCAGCCTTTGAAATGACGACCTCATGACACTGATAATGATACTTCACTTTGAAATTGAAATAAGAAGTTACTGTTTCAGAATTATTTAATATTGTAAGTTTGTAGGTACTGGTCTAATACGTACACCACATATTTTTTATACGAGTATTTTATAGTAAGATGACACTGTTAAGAAGTCTTCTTCTCTTTCTTCTTTTAACGAAAATAATGGTACATTTCATTAACTAATTATCATTTTAAAATAATTGTAGCAGTACTATCCCATCTAATTACAAATAATGAAATAATCAATAAATTCAATAAAAATCCACCACTAAATTAGATACATTTTGTAAATAAACGTATTGTTGAGATCATCCGAGCATTGCCGGCGAGGATTACTCTTGAGTTCAGAAGAATAGGAAAAAAAAACAAGTTCATATATCCGTAGATCCAACAGCTATTATAAGCCTTCCGGCCAGACATGACGTAATCACGAAAATTCATTTAGATTTAAGTAATGTTCTATTCTATAACGATTCGAACATCATTAAAGCTCATCGATAGCAATGTTGAGCTACCAGAACACCTACAACATACATATATGCTGTATTATATTGCTGATGCAAGTTTTTATGGTGTCGGCGTTATTGATTCACTTTACCTTTAAGACCGGAGGACGAATGGATGGGAAAGTAATATTGGTGATGATTCTTAGAACACATATTCTTCACCACGTAGGTATGGGTGTACGACCTGTTTGCAGGTATTGAATTAGATTAAAAAAACAATATAGTGGAATATTTCGAATGGAAGATGTCTAAAAATCTGGAAAAGCCGGGAAAAAAACAAGAAATGAATTTGGCCGAGAATAACCGGGAAAAAGCCGGGAAATTTGTCAAGTATACGAGTTTTTAAGATTGATCGGTATCGACCAAAAAATATGTCAATTTTTTACTTAGAACGTAAAATGTAGGTACGTGATTGTCAATTTCGTTCCACGTCTCTGTTTTATACTTAATCACTCAGCTAATAAAATTAATTAAGTAGCTACTAATAACATAAGTACTATAAAGTTTATATAACGTGTATACATACACTACAGGAAAATTGGGAAAAAGGGGCTGACTTTGTTTCCCACAATCATGCAGGACCAAAACAACATAACCGAGAAAAATAAGAAAAGTAGCCGAGAAAAACTAGGAAATTTATTTTAGCACCCTATAGATGAGTAATAATTTAAATAGATAAGATTCTTGTGCTGGATTATTTTGCCACTTCGTAAAGCTTCAGAGAATTTAAAACTGGAAATTCAGAATTGTACTAATAGCACAATGTCAAAACATTAGAGGACAATCACATTAACTTCGACAAAGCTAAATTGAAAATTCATTCCAATAACGACCTAGATTCTGCAAGATTTAGTAAAAAATTAAAACACATTTCGGAAATTTTGGTTCTTTCAGTATTTTTACCGCTAGGATCTTTTTCGAATTTCAATATAAGTACATCAATATACATACAATCGATCATATACGAAGTACACTGTAATATTCAAAATCTTTACATATAAAGACCAATACCAAAAAAAAAAGATAAATAAAATGCAACAATTTCAAGAGCAAGTGCAACACTAACGTATCTATCGATGCTGTTCTTGCTTTTTCTCAACATTGAGCATCACGTATAAATATAACTATAAACACAAATGAATATATTTTAGTACTTCTAAAGCACACATCGTAATAATAAGTTCCGGTGCAAATAAAAAACAATTGTCATTTAATATTTTACATTTTTCGAGGCTTTTTTACGTAGTCTGTATTAAATAAATATTTGAACAAAAATTATATGACTGATAATATAATTTTTACGAGCCCGGATGTACAGTATGTGTAGGTCTTATGGATAGTTAATTATCTTTAATTATCAAATTTGTAAATTAATATCAATTTCCGCAGCTTGCAACGTTTAATTTTAGAATAAACAGTCCTTCTGGTTTAAACATGACTCGACCTTGTGGTTTTGCAAATTACACCTTATCGTTAGTCACATGTTATGTACTCATTTGTTACAAAATCCTTAGACCAGAACAACAAGCACATCATTTATTCAACTTAAGAATCATTAATGGCAAGTACAGTGCAGATAGTTATTAAAAGCGACAGAAAAATGAAGAAGAAAGAAGCATACGAATTATTTGTTGATCTTTTATAGAAGTACATACCAGCAGTTAGGTAGAAACAGTAAAATCGACAGTAATTTCTATAAGTAGATAACTGTACCTACTGTATTTAATACCTAACGTGTCGTTTTTCTAACGTTGAAATAACGCGATGGGAAATTTACAGTATTTTCTCGTAAAAACAAAACAGACTCGGTCCTAATTTACCTATAAGACACAATAGAAAAAGAAATTGTTCATGTCATGTCATTGTTTTGTTATACAGTGCAGTATAAAATATTCTGCGATGGGATGCATACAGGGTGTTGCATATATCATCGGAAATAGCGCGAAATTCATATAAAAAAGTTAGTGATTAAGTCCATTATTATCGAGTTATTAAGCTTCAATGTTTCAAAAAGCTTTGAAGTACATTTTACCTCGTAGCCGGGTGACTCTTCTTCCTAGTAAACAAACGCCAATCCTCTGATAAGAAATGTGAGATCTATCTGTAAAGTACAACATCAGAGTAGATGAATCTCTATTATTATTGCAATCTATAAAAATTCTATTTATACCTGATTGACATATATGAACATTGTATTATAACTTTCTTTGTATAAAGCCGTTTAGCGTAAATTAAATTAAATCATTAGTATTATATTTTACAAAATTTTGACAAAAACAAACATAATTCTATCTTGCGTTGTCATTTCCACATACTATACTCAAAAATACTCCCATGTTCCTTCTTGTCTACTCTTAAGTTCACCAATATATTAAAAATACAAATATTCCTGCTTTCTTTTTTAAACGCTTACATCAAATTCCACTCATTCGTTCTCCCATTTTCCGCTGCTCTCCATATACTTTTATTTGAAATTCTTATAAGGATATATTCCTCATTCTTATACCTTCTTATTCCCTACGAAATGTTCGCATCCCTTCTTTTTTCACCATTTCTTCTTTTTCCGTCTCTCATATCCATACTACGTACCTCATCTATTATTATCTTCTTGTACCCAACTTTATGTCTTATGTCTTATTCACTTTTTTCATCTCCTGTTTTACCATTTGTTCCAACATCTTCAGTATTATTCTCCCATTCTCTCTTCCACAGTCATATCATTTGCCCTATATTCCTTCCTTTCAATTTTCCATTCTTCCTTAACTTCTACCTTCAGCCCCATCTCCTATTTTATAAAAGTTTTCAACCCCCTGTTCTCCTTATTCTCTTTCAAATGTATTCTATTATTTCTTCCCCAGGTTTCCCATATTTTTTCTTTTTAATTTCTTATTTTCTTGATGAGTCTTTATAAATGCAGTTTTTTTTATGTGAAAGCAGCTATTTACCAGATGGTTCTCACTTCTCCGTCATGTTCAGCTTTTTCCGGAATCTTCAGAATTCATCTACATATTCATCTTTCTAAATGTTTGCATGTTAAATCGAGATTATCTTAAATATAAATTAAAAATTTCGTGTATTTCCTTATAGTTCATTTCCATTCGTCTGTGATGCAAATGGTACAGAAATTTTAGGTTCTTAAACAAAAGATTTAAGCATCAACTATTTGAGTTTTCTTTGTAAAAAATTAAAACGGCATTCTTTTAGTTCTCGCAATTCATATCTGTGCATATTACGACTGACTGCGTGTGTATTTCCAAGAGTTTAAGTCGTTTTATTATCATAAGCAACCAATGTTCTGGTTATGAATGAAGCTGGTTACTCGTATTGTTGGGATGATTTATGGTAAACCAAGAAGTATTTGAAACGCTAGAAGGCATTTGTAAAAGAATAATATCGCTGCCGATTGTTCGTATAGTTAAGAGTAATTTATGGTTGTTTTACAGTAAGTTATTATTCAGGCTCCGTATAAAGCATGGTTTACTAAAAACGGACTGCCCATAGGGTCATAATGACTTTTCTGTGTCTGAGAATATACACCTTTTTATCAGAAATAGTAATAGCAAAATATGGAAAATTCCATTTAGTTTGTATTATTCTGCAATACAATAGAACTAATCGCTGTTCATACCTATTGTATTATACAGATCGATTATTTTAAAAGGTCTAGACATATCTAGGGTTGCCACCTTTTCGGGCTTTACATAAAGTATTTCTCGACTAAAAGGGTTAAAAAAAAAGTACTCCGCATAAAAATAAAGTATTTTATTTTTTGTTTTTAAAAACATATTTTTTGTTACACCTAGCAGCCAGTAACAAATTGCTGTCGCTCTTAAATACATTAATAGCCTCTAAACATGGCAAACAAAGATTTAAGTAAACTAAAAGTTCATTTTTAATTAGTTTTAATGAAGCTTTATTCCTGTCGNAAATATTTTAATCTGTAAGCATGTGTGAATATTTTATTATGATCATTCTTTTTTATATTGCTTTTCCTTGATGTGCCGTAATTTTTCAGACATACGTGTTAATCCCTGAATTCTCAGCTGGTCGGCGGAGAATCATAGGTAGGAAGATAAATACGCGATATTGGCGAGAGATTTGTAACTTTACGGGTAACAATAGAGTAAACGATAGAAAAAGGAAAGGGTGGTACATACATCGGTTTTGTAGATTTAGAAGTTAAATTTGTTAAAAATATAGGGATGAGTTACAAAGATAGAAGAGCGATACTTAGTTTGTATAAAGAGCAACAGGCAGTTATAGAGCTGGAGCTGCAACGTAGAGAAGTCAATATTAGGAAGTGGGTCAGACAGGGATGCACACTGGCATCGCTACTTTTTAATCTATACATCGAAGACGCGATCAATATCATTGAAGACAATACAACTGTAGGGATAGATATACAGGTGCAAAAGATTAGTATGCTTAGATTTGCAGATGACATAGCAGTGTTACCATCTAGCAAGGAGTAGTTAGAGATAGCTTTAAATAAAATGGAAGCGGTACTGACAAAACTACTGTATGAATATAAATAAAAGTAAAATAAAAATATTGATATGCAAGGGAAAAAAAAATAGGGAAAAAGCGAATATAAAGATATGAGACGAAAAATTAGAAGAAATGACTGATTTTACGTATTTAGGAAGTCAGATAAGTCAGGACGGAAGGAGTAGTAGTGATATAAAGCAGAGGATAGCGCAGGGTCGAGTCGTCTTCAATAAAAAGAAGTCACTTCTATGCTCGCGAATGGTTAATTTAGAAATTCGTTTCTTTTTAAAATACTACTTATTTAATTTCTGAACATAATTAGCTAAAAAGAGAACTCTTCTTGATACTATAGCACTTCACTTATTATTGCATTTTATGCCTTTCTTGCCTGCTTTCTTCGTTAATAACCAACGGTTTTATGAACATCAACGCGACAAAAAGAAAGTAGCGGTTTCATATGAAAAACTATACATAATTATGAATTTTAAATACGAACAGAAACGGAAACATTTGTAGTTTTTTAATTGCTTGATTAACTTACAAACCTGCTTTTTCGTCACAAATTACGCACCTGTTGTAAAATAACATTACATTTCTTGTCTTACGTTCTAAAAAGCGTTCACAATAATTCCATTAACAACCGTATACCTATCATGCGTGTCTTTCACGATTTTTTCGCAACTTTCTATTTACAAGTTTGCCAATTAAAACTTAATAATTAAGTAATTTTATTTTTCAATATTTTATATATCGTTACTAATTGAATGTTTATATCGTGGATAGAGAAAGGTAGAAATAAGTTAGTATGTATTAGAAAAATTAGGAGAACAGAGGTCACAGGAAAGTCAAAAAGAAATAGGCAATAAAGTTGGTAAGGGTAAGGCACCTTCTTAGTCATGAAAGGCTAGTTAGAGACAATTAGGAGCAGAAACAGGAGTAATAAGGAGTAGAGGCAGACCTAAACAATTCCGGTATATTCTTGTCTGTTACAAGATCGATTTCAATTTTACATGTGCTTTCGGCACCACTAACTGAAGCACCAGAGCGATTCCCCCACTCGGTCCAGTTTCCGGGAATCCAAATGAAATTAAATTCCTCTGAAATTTTCTTCTTCAAACAAGGATAAGAGTCACGAATTGTTGTTTGTGGAAAGTGAGCTAACACTTTTCGCTGCAGTCACGTAGGTAAAGAAAAGGATTCCGTTAGAACTTGCGATTAGTTAGATTTAAGCGATAATAAGGAATTGCATATTTCTTCCACTTCGTGGCCGTCTTATCCATGCAAGACTCGGTACACCCACAATACATATACATGTATTTACACATATATGTATGGGTGCATAGTTCAACAGATGTGTGTTCGATTTGACCCTGACCTTTGTCCTTCACCAGATAATGCAGTCGGTCGTGACTGAAGAAACAGGTAGCCGTAAGAAGGACCTAAGCAACCATCATCCGGTCTTATAGTCCCGAACAATCAACAATACCAACGACTTAGAAACGATCAAATTTAAATAAGATAAACAATGTAACGCTAATGGTCATAGATTAACTAATTAGCATGCAGCTAAAAAATTACGATCGTAATATTAAATTATTTGAAACAAGAAAGAATTAGCTTGAAATTAAATTTACAAACTAGCCCGCTAATTTATTTTATATTTCGTTTATAAGATTTAATAAAAGTTATCTATAGCTTTTAATTCTTTGGTTTAGCCTTAATAAATATCTAATTACTAAATGGTCAGAACAAATAAGGAATAAAAGTAAACAAAATTTGGCGAAGGTGCTGGACGTCATATTTATCCAAAATATAATGAAAGAATTTAATTTGCTAACCTTCGAAATTTTTTCTGAAATATAGTGGTCGATAAGTGAAAAAATTATAAAAAAAGTAGTTCAGTGATTTAGGATGATAAAATCCGTTTTTTATTATGAAGTCGCTTGAGAAAAGGAAAATCACAGAACATAATAAACGGCTTAGATTATAGTTATCAAGTGTAATATAAATATACTAAGACGTCCAACTAAAGGATGGAAGTAATGTTCTTCCTATATTTGAGATCTCAGGATATTCAAAGGTTATCATTTAATTTTTAATTAATCATCAATCTTTTATTATGTTCAGTGTGTTTAAATGTCAATATTCGGTCCGCAACAAGTAGTTCTGATTTAATAATACGGTGGAAACATAGATATTGGCGAAAAAATTTTGTATTACGTGCAACTTTCGATTTAACACATTGATGGTAAAAATTGCGCTACATCTATATATAAATAAAAATGAATTGTTAAATGTGTTGCTAAGCGTAAAACTCGAGAACGGCTAGACCAATTTCGATATATTTTTTTTAATATTCCGTCCGAGTAAGATTCTTATGAAGAGAAAAACTAGAAAAATTGCCCAGAAAAACGTAAAAACCTCACTTCTTTTCCCATACAAACCACAGAGTAGGTAAATTAACAAGTTTTTGAATTTTCGTTTCTATTCTTTATTTATATTTTCTATTGGATTGCGACAGGCCAATAACTATTGACATAACGAAGTCTACTGGGGCAGTCAATTGTAAATAAAGGAAACTGGTCAATTGCTAGTCGAACTCACGCACCGAGGGTTCCGTACAGAATTGTAGATATATGTATACTGTATAATATGGTTTGTCTATCACAAGAGTCGAATCTGGAATTTTTTCCAAGTATTTTAAGATTAAAGATTAAAAAAAATTCCTTTGATTTTCACAGCTCCAAAAGATGACACGTGTTTCTTAAATGGTGTTAATTTTTGTTTTATTGGAATATTTTCTTAATCGTCGTTTAGTCATCTTTTAATCGTCACGTATTACGCGACCATTTAAAGTGTTTCAGAATTTGGCACAACACTACATTTTGTATACTAATGGGGATTATTCTATTTAAACAATCGTTTATTCATTTGCTGTAGCACCTCTTGCCTGGGAATGCGCTGACCTCAGAAATGAAAACAGTTCTTAATGACCTTTAACTGCTTTCGAATGTACGTTCCTAACTAACCGAGAAATAGATAATTTTTTTACGTAATTCTCCACAAAATTGTAAAGATAAATTTTTTCTTATAATTGTTTTAATAATAATAATAAAAAATTGTAGGTACTAATTTTTCTAGCACATAAATATCATAAAAGGCGGATAACATTTTTTTCATCTTCTAAATCTCGGTTAGAACAAATATCGGTTCTAACAACTGACCTTTACTTGCTTACATTTATGGGGGAGTGCATGTGCGTCATGCATAAAAAAACTTGTGCAATAACTTTTACTTGCAACCTGCCTTTTTGTACCGTTAACAATGTCCAAAATAGGATCCGTAAAAAAGTGAAAGTTTTTTATTTTGCAAAGTTAATTTGAATTTTTTATTAAATAAACGTTGTTCTTAAATTGTTGATTTCAATATTTAATTATGGTTAACTAGATTTAGAAGTTAAATTTGTTAAAAATATAGGGATGAGTTANTTGACTTGAATAAAAGATATATGTATAAATAATTGGAAATGAATGAAGAAACAAGGTTAGAAATATGAAGGAGTTGCAAAAAATACGATTAAGTTTAAAAATAAGAAAGCATAAGAAAAATGTTTGATTGATGTTAGGTCAGATTACGGTTAGCAAACAGTAGAAATTTTTGGGAAATGCGAAAATTGGCTCAAGATAGGACATAATGGGCGTTCGTATCTAACCAGCCTTTGAAATGACGACCTCATGACACTGATAATGATACTTCACTTTGAAATTGAAATAAGAAGTTACTGTTTCAGAATTATTTAATATTGTAAGTTTGTAGGTACTGGTCTAATACGTACACCACATATTTTTTATACGAGTATTTTATAGTAAGATGACACTGTTAAGAAGTCTTCTTCTCTTTCTTCTTTTAACGAAAATAATGGTACATTTCATTAACTAATTATCATTTTAAAATAATTGTAGCAGTACTATCCCATCTAATTACAAATAATGAAATAATCAATAAATTCAATAAAAATCCACCACTAAATTAGATACATTTTGTAAATAAACGTATTGTTGAGATCATCCGAGCATTGCCGGCGAGGATTACTCTTGAGTTCAGAAGAATAGGAAAAAAAAACAAGTTCATATATCCGTAGATCCAACAGCTATTATAAGCCTTCCGGCCAGACATGACGTAATCACGAAAATTCATTTAGATTTAAGTAATGTTCTATTCTATAACGATTCGAACATCATTAAAGCTCATCGATAGCAATGTTGAGCTACCAGAACACCTACAACATACATATATGCTGTATTATATTGCTGATGCAAGTTTTTATGGTGTCGGCGTTATTGATTCACTTTACCTTTAAGACCGGAGGACGAATGGATGGGAAAGTAATATTGGTGATGATTCTTAGAACACATATTCTTCACCACGTAGGTATGGGTGTACGACCTGTTTGCAGGTATTGAATTAGATTAAAAAAACAATATAGTGGAATATTTCGAATGGAAGATGTCTAAAAATCTGGAAAAGCCGGGAAAAAAACAAGAAATGAATTTGGCCGAGAATAACCGGGAAAAAGCCGGGAAATTTGTCAAGTATACGAGTTTTTAAGATTGATCGGTATCGACCAAAAAATATGTCAATTTTTTACTTAGAACGTAAAATGTAGGTACGTGATTGTCAATTTCGTTCCACGTCTCTGTTTTATACTTAATCACTCAGCTAATAAAATTAATTAAGTAGCTACTAATAACATAAGTACTATAAAGTTTATATAACGTGTATACATACACTACAGGAAAATTGGGAAAAAGGGGCTGACTTTGTTTCCCACAATCATGCAGGACCAAAACAACATAACCGAGAAAAATAAGAAAAGTAGCCGAGAAAAACTAGGAAATTTATTTTAGCACCCTATAGATGAGTAATAATTTAAATAGATAAGATTCTTGTGCTGGATTATTTTGCCACTTCGTAAAGCTTCAGAGAATTTAAAACTGGAAATTCAGAATTGTACTAATAGCACAATGTCAAAACATTAGAGGACAATCACATTAACTTCGACAAAGCTAAATTGAAAATTCATTCCAATAACGACCTAGATTCTGCAAGATTTAGTAAAAAATTAAAACACATTTCGGAAATTTTGGTTCTTTCAGTATTTTTACCGCTAGGATCTTTTTCGAATTTCAATATAAGTACATCAATATACATACAATCGATCATATACGAAGTACACTGTAATATTCAAAATCTTTACATATAAAGACCAATACCAAAAAAAAAAGATAAATAAAATGCAACAATTTCAAGAGCAAGTGCAACACTAACGTATCTATCGATGCTGTTCTTGCTTTTTCTCAACATTGAGCATCACGTATAAATATAACTATAAACACAAATGAATATATTTTAGTACTTCTAAAGCACACATCGTAATAATAAGTTCCGGTGCAAATAAAAAACAATTGTCATTTAATATTTTACATTTTTCGAGGCTTTTTTACGTAGTCTGTATTAAATAAATATTTGAACAAAAATTATATGACTGATAATATAATTTTTACGAGCCCGGATGTACAGTATGTGTAGGTCTTATGGATAGTTAATTATCTTTAATTATCAAATTTGTAAATTAATATCAATTTCCGCAGCTTGCAACGTTTAATTTTAGAATAAACAGTCCTTCTGGTTTAAACATGACTCGACCTTGTGGTTTTGCAAATTACACCTTATCGTTAGTCACATGTTATGTACTCATTTGTTACAAAATCCTTAGACCAGAACAACAAGCACATCATTTATTCAACTTAAGAATCATTAATGGCAAGTACAGTGCAGATAGTTATTAAAAGCGACAGAAAAATGAAGAAGAAAGAAGCATACGAATTATTTGTTGATCTTTTATAGAAGTACATACCAGCAGTTAGGTAGAAACAGTAAAATCGACAGTAATTTCTATAAGTAGATAACTGTACCTACTGTATTTAATACCTAACGTGTCGTTTTTCTAACGTTGAAATAACGCGATGGGAAATTTACAGTATTTTCTCGTAAAAACAAAACAGACTCGGTCCTAATTTACCTATAAGACACAATAGAAAAAGAAATTGTTCATGTCATGTCATTGTTTTGTTATACAGTGCAGTATAAAATATTCTGCGATGGGATGCATACAGGGTGTTGCATATATCATCGGAAATAGCGCGAAATTCATATAAAAAAGTTAGTGATTAAGTCCATTATTATCGAGTTATTAAGCTTCAATGTTTCAAAAAGCTTTGAAGTACATTTTACCTCGTAGCCGGGTGACTCTTCTTCCTAGTAAACAAACGCCAATCCTCTGATAAGAAATGTGAGATCTATCTGTAAAGTACAACATCAGAGTAGATGAATCTCTATTATTATTGCAATCTATAAAAATTCTATTTATACCTGATTGACATATATGAACATTGTATTATAACTTTCTTTGTATAAAGCCGTTTAGCGTAAATTAAATTAAATCATTAGTATTATATTTTACAAAATTTTGACAAAAACAAACATAATTCTATCTTGCGTTGTCATTTCCACATACTATACTCAAAAATACTCCCATGTTCCTTCTTGTCTACTCTTAAGTTCACCAATATATTAAAAATACAAATATTCCTGCTTTCTTTTTTAAACGCTTACATCAAATTCCACTCATTCGTTCTCCCATTTTCCGCTGCTCTCCATATACTTTTATTTGAAATTCTTATAAGGATATATTCCTCATTCTTATACCTTCTTATTCCCTACGAAATGTTCGCATCCCTTCTTTTTTCACCATTTCTTCTTTTTCCGTCTCTCATATCCATACTACGTACCTCATCTATTATTATCTTCTTGTACCCAACTTTATGTCTTATGTCTTATTCACTTTTTTCATCTCCTGTTTTACCATTTGTTCCAACATCTTCAGTATTATTCTCCCATTCTCTCTTCCACAGTCATATCATTTGCCCTATATTCCTTCCTTTCAATTTTCCATTCTTCCTTAACTTCTACCTTCAGCCCCATCTCCTATTTTATAAAAGTTTTCAACCCCCTGTTCTCCTTATTCTCTTTCAAATGTATTCTATTATTTCTTCCCCAGGTTTCCCATATTTTTTCTTTTTAATTTCTTATTTTCTTGATGAGTCTTTATAAATGCAGTTTTTTTTATGTGAAAGCAGCTATTTACCAGATGGTTCTCACTTCTCCGTCATGTTCAGCTTTTTCCGGAATCTTCAGAATTCATCTACATATTCATCTTTCTAAATGTTTGCATGTTAAATCGAGATTATCTTAAATATAAATTAAAAATTTCGTGTATTTCCTTATAGTTCATTTCCATTCGTCTGTGATGCAAATGGTACAGAAATTTTAGGTTCTTAAACAAAAGATTTAAGCATCAACTATTTGAGTTTTCTTTGTAAAAAATTAAAACGGCATTCTTTTAGTTCTCGCAATTCATATCTGTGCATATTACGACTGACTGCGTGTGTATTTCCAAGAGTTTAAGTCGTTTTATTATCATAAGCAACCAATGTTCTGGTTATGAATGAAGCTGGTTACTCGTATTGTTGGGATGATTTATGGTAAACCAAGAAGTATTTGAAACGCTAGAAGGCATTTGTAAAAGAATAATATCGCTGCCGATTGTTCGTATAGTTAAGAGTAATTTATGGTTGTTTTACAGTAAGTTATTATTCAGGCTCCGTATAAAGCATGGTTTACTAAAAACGGACTGCCCATAGGGTCATAATGACTTTTCTGTGTCTGAGAATATACACCTTTTTATCAGAAATAGTAATAGCAAAATATGGAAAATTCCATTTAGTTTGTATTATTCTGCAATACAATAGAACTAATCGCTGTTCATACCTATTGTATTATACAGATCGATTATTTTAAAAGGTCTAGACATATCTAGGGTTGCCACCTTTTCGGGCTTTACATAAAGTATTTCTCGACTAAAAGGGTTAAAAAAAAAGTACTCCGCATAAAAATAAAGTATTTTATTTTTTGTTTTTAAAAACATATTTTTTGTTACACCTAGCAGCCAGTAACAAATTGCTGTCGCTCTTAAATACATTAATAGCCTCTAAACATGGCAAACAAAGATTTAAGTAAACTACAAGTTCATTTTTAATTAGTTTTAATGAAGCTTTATTCCTGTAGTCCCGCGTTCATAACTTAGAATACTCTTTCTGTAAATGCTGAAGTGTTCGGAACGGACAGCAAAAGTGACACTACTTTGAACAGATTTGGGAAATCAGATTGTTCCATAATTATTTCTGTGCAATATTATTGATGTAAAAATACTCTGAATTTCGAATAATCGCTTACAAAATTACGATGTTTACTTAAGGCCTTCAATAAAGTATTTTTGCGTGCTTGTAAAGTATAACGTACGCACAGTCGAAATAGAGTACAATACTTTATAATAATGTACGGGTGGCAACCCTAGACGTATCTGAAGACACAAGTATTGTACAAATGTCAGAGGCATCATATTTTATTTTGTTTTCCAGTAATGTTTACAAAACTTCCTTAAATTATTTTAGATTTTTGGATCTCTCTGAGAAGTTTCATAATGTTCTTCTTTATTGTAAAAGAAATCTATTAAAGTAATTTAGTCAATATGTTTCACCAAGAGTTATCGGTGAATTACTATCTTAACTGATAAGATGTTTTTATCTCTTCCTGCACATTTTTTCAATATTGTGTTGTGTAATGTTCTCCTAGAGATTAAATATTTTTTTTTATTAAAAATATAGATCGAGTTCCTTTATAATAAATAAATAAGTTACCAGTTGTACTTACGGACATTTTATGTTTTAAATCTGAAACCTACGTTGTAATTAGAATTGCTTAGCAGGTCTCTTTGTAAGATCATGGCATGATCTAAAGCAACACGTAATAACCGTTTGCTTGCACTTTTCGTTCTATCCGTTTACGGTAAAATATGGGCGGATAAGAGTCAGTTGCCATACGAACAGTTAAATAAGCAAATACAGATCTCACATGAAGGTTTTGCCACAGTAGCCAAGGTAAAAACTCCTACGATATCGGCCCACCACTGATTTACAACAACGGCAATTTTACTTTTTTCTTGAAGGAACTTTACTACTTGTAGGCGGATAAGTATAGCAATAGTTTGAACTAACAGTGACTCATACACACACAGCTTTGATTACATTCATGCACATTTTCTTCTAAAGAAAGCCACACGTGTATGTGATAGAAGAAGCACAAGTTCTGGAAAATATTTTAATCTGTAAGCATGTGTGAATATTTTATTATGATCATTCTTTTTTATATTGCTTTTCCTTGATGTGCCGTAATTTTTCAGACATACGTGTTAATCCCTGAATTCTCAGCTGGTCGGCGGAGAATCATAGGTAGGAAGATAAATACGCGATATTGGCGAGAGATTTGTAACTTTACGGGTAACAATAGAGTAAACGATAGAAAAAGGAAAGGGTGGTACATACATCGGTTTTGTAGATTTAGAAGTTAAATTTGTTAAAAATATAGGGATGAGTTACAAAGATAGAAGAGCGATACTTAGTTTGTATAAAGAGCAACAGGCAGTTATAGAGCTGGAGCTGCAACGTAGAGAAGTCAATATTAGGAAGTGGGTCAGACAGGGATGCACACTGGCATCGCTACTTTTTAATCTATACATCGAAGACGCGATCAATATCATTGAAGACAATACAACTGTAGGGATAGATATACAGGTGCAAAAGATTAGTATGCTTAGATTTGCAGATGACATAGCAGTGTTACCATCTAGCAAGGAGTAGTTAGAGATAGCTTTAAATAAAATGGAAGCGGTACTGACAAAACTACTGTATGAATATAAATAAAAGTAAAATAAAAATATTGATATGCAAGGGAAAAAAAAATAGGGAAAAAGCGAATATAAAGATATGAGACGAAAAATTAGAAGAAATGACTGATTTTACGTATTTAGGAAGTCAGATAAGTCAGGACGGAAGGAGTAGTAGTGATATAAAGCAGAGGATAGCGCAGGGTCGAGTCGTCTTCAATAAAAAGAAGTCACTTCTATGCTCGCGAATGGTTAATTTAGAAATTCGTTTCTTTTTAAAATACTACTTATTTAATTTCTGAACATAATTAGCTAAAAAGAGAACTCTTCTTGATACTATAGCACTTCACTTATTATTGCATTTTATGCCTTTCTTGCCTGCTTTCTTCGTTAATAACCAACGGTTTTATGAACATCAACGCGACAAAAAGAAAGTAGCGGTTTCATATGAAAAACTATACATAATTATGAATTTTAAATACGAACAGAAACGGAAACATTTGTAGTTTTTTAATTGCTTGATTAACTTACAAACCTGCTTTTTCGTCACAAATTACGCACCTGTTGTAAAATAACATTACATTTCTTGTCTTACGTTCTAAAAAGCGTTCACAATAATTCCATTAACAACCGTATACCTATCATGCGTGTCTTTCACGATTTTTTCGCAACTTTCTATTTACAAGTTTGCCAATTAAAACTTAATAATTAAGTAATTTTATTTTTCAATATTTTATATATCGTTACTAATTGAATGTTTATATCGTGGATAGAGAAAGGTAGAAATAAGTTAGTATGTATTAGAAAAATTAGGAGAACAGAGGTCACAGGAAAGTCAAAAAGAAATAGGCAATAAAGTTGGTAAGGGTAAGGCACCTTCTTAGTCATGAAAGGCTAGTTAGAGACAATTAGGAGCAGAAACAGGAGTAATAAGGAGTAGAGGCAGACCTAAACAATTCCGGTATATTCTTGTCTGTTACAAGATCGATTTCAATTTTACATGTGCTTTCGGCACCACTAACTGAAGCACCAGAGCGATTCCCCCACTCGGTCCAGTTTCCGGGAATCCAAATGAAATTAAATTCCTCTGAAATTTTCTTCTTCAAACAAGGATAAGAGTCACGAATTGTTGTTTGTGGAAAGTGAGCTAACACTTTTCGCTGCAGTCACGTAGGTAAAGAAAAGGATTCCGTTAGAACTTGCGATTAGTTAGATTTAAGCGATAATAAGGAATTGCATATTTCTTCCACTTCGTGGCCGTCTTATCCATGCAAGACTCGGTACACCCACAATACATATACATGTATTTACACATATATGTATGGGTGCATAGTTCAACAGATGTGTGTTCGATTTGACCCTGACCTTTGTCCTTCACCAGATAATGCAGTCGGTCGTGACTGAAGAAACAGGTAGCCGTAAGAAGGACCTAAGCAACCATCATCCGGTCTTATAGTCCCGAACAATCAACAATACCAACGACTTAGAAACGATCAAATTTAAATAAGATAAACAATGTAACGCTAATGGTCATAGATTAACTAATTAGCATGCAGCTAAAAAATTACGATCGTAATATTAAATTATTTGAAACAAGAAAGAATTAGCTTGAAATTAAATTTACAAACTAGCCCGCTAATTTATTTTATATTTCGTTTATAAGATTTAATAAAAGTTATCTATAGCTTTTAATTCTTTGGTTTAGCCTTAATAAATATCTAATTACTAAATGGTCAGAACAAATAAGGAATAAAAGTAAACAAAATTTGGCGAAGGTGCTGGACGTCATATTTATCCAAAATATAATGAAAGAATTTAATTTGCTAACCTTCGAAATTTTTTCTGAAATATAGTGGTCGATAAGTGAAAAAATTATAAAAAAAGTAGTTCAGTGATTTAGGATGATAAAATCCGTTTTTTATTATGAAGTCGCTTGAGAAAAGGAAAATCACAGAACATAATAAACGGCTTAGATTATAGTTATCAAGTGTAATATAAATATACTAAGACGTCCAACTAAAGGATGGAAGTAATGTTCTTCCTATATTTGAGATCTCAGGATATTCAAAGGTTATCATTTAATTTTTAATTAATCATCAATCTTTTATTATGTTCAGTGTGTTTAAATGTCAATATTCGGTCCGCAACAAGTAGTTCTGATTTAATAATACGGTGGAAACATAGATATTGGCGAAAAAATTTTGTATTACGTGCAACTTTCGATTTAACACATTGATGGTAAAAATTGCGCTACATCTATATATAAATAAAAATGAATTGTTAAATGTGTTGCTAAGCGTAAAACTCGAGAACGGCTAGACCAATTTCGATATATTTTTTTTAATATTCCGTCCGAGTAAGATTCTTATGAAGAGAAAAACTAGAAAAATTGCCCAGAAAAACGTAAAAACCTCACTTCTTTTCCCATACAAACCACAGAGTAGGTAAATTAACAAGTTTTTGAATTTTCGTTTCTATTCTTTATTTATATTTTCTATTGGATTGCGACAGGCCAATAACTATTGACATAACGAAGTCTACTGGGGCAGTCAATTGTAAATAAAGGAAACTGGTCAATTGCTAGTCGAACTCACGCACCGAGGGTTCCGTACAGAATTGTAGA